>NC_057810.1:408050786-408191956 GCF_018294505.1 Triticum aestivum | reverse complement strand
CAACAAGGTATAACAGGATTGATATGCTAAATATATCAATAAGTGCCTATGAAGTGAGCTGTTGTTGGGGTTGGATAAAACTTTGAAGTTAAGCGTGCTTGGGCTGGAGTAGTGTGAGGATGGGTGACCTTTCGGGAAGTTTGACCATGGAGTGTGATTTGACCTGAGATTAAGCCATAGTGAACTGAGATTAAGAAAAATTTGAAATTCTTTTTTTAAAAAATTGAAAAAAAAATTCTGAATTTTTTTTTAAAAAAATTGAATTTTTTTTACTAATGGCGCACTTCTATGTGGTGCGCCAAAACTGGTGCGCCATTAGTAGGCCTTTTTCTAGTAGTGCACCACTCATCATACCTCACTTGCCATACCGGACACAACCGTCTCGAAGAAGACTGGAGACAAGCTCGTGTCTACCCAAGACAGAGGCTTTCCTAGGTTCCTTCCGATAGGCATGAAAGTCATATGAGGGTGATTACTATCACAAGCATATCAAATTCCAACAGCAAGGAACATTCATTGTGCACTCATGAGTATGACCATATCATCACATAAAATAACGAATACTTCGAGACAAGGGTTGTTGTAACCGTATCAAATAACAGACGACAATATTATGCCAGGGTTCGGAAATGCTTGCCTTCAAGTTGTGGAGAGGCAGGGTGCATTCCAAAACTTTTGTAAGTTTTCTTCCCTCTCCAACAATCCTATTTTGAAAAAATTCAAATTAACACATAGTTTCAAAATAGTACAAAAAAGTTGTTTGGAAAATTTTCAAATAAATATGAAATTAAACTAGACAGAATTTGAGAAACAACAAAAAAAGAATCAAGTCATTTGGACTTATATTTAAAAAGTTATAGCCAGTCAAATATCAGTCAAAATTCTGTTTTTAAAATAAACTGAAAAAAGAAAAACGTTTCGAAAAAACGGTGGAGGCGTACTCTGGGTTTTTGCTTTCACTTAGACCACGCGGGCTGGCGCGGGGTCACTGACAGTGGGTCCCTTGGGCCCATTGGTCAGGTTTGACCAGTCGACCGCCTCCTTTCTCTTCTGTCCGAGCAGAGGCGGGGCTCCGGCGATCAACACCAGCGAACGGCGGCTCCCTACTGGGTTCCGAGGGTAGAGATGGATCCGCTAGCCCAGGGCGGTCCTCCCAGTGGTCGAGAGGGTGGCAGGGACGAAGGGAGTCGCCGACGGCGAGCTTTGCGGCGGACGGCAACTTCTTGTGGATTGGGGTCTTGGGTTATGATGGCTCCCGATCGAAGCTGAGAGGGTGGGCGGCTCCGCACGATCGAGGGCAGGAGGATGGCAGCACTTGATGGATGGGGGAGGCTCTGCTTGCACCGCACGACACGGGAGCGTGGCAGCGGGCGAACTGATTGGAGACGAGGAAGAAGGCTTCCCGCCGTCGATTGCTAGCTGTGGGGGCTTTGGAGGAATGGCTTGAGGTCACCTGAGGTCTGGACGGGCTCGGGAGCTCCTTTTATAGGCGGCCGAGGTCGGTTCCGCGGCGGCCGGTGATAAGATCAACGGCGAACCGCCATTCTGTAGCTGTGGGGCGATGTGGCAGTGATGTGCGCTAGCGGACGGGCTCGCGAATGAGCCCGAGCTGTTCCAGAGGGCAGCTTGCATGCTGGAGTGGCTCGGGGAGCGCTGCCACGGCCGGGGTCTGCTGCGGCCGTCAGCTAGCCGCCATGGCCGACCTGACGGTGGCTCTGCGGGGTGCCAGGAGGTGGCCGGGGCGGCTCTGCGGCGAGGGAGGGGTCGGGCACGATGGCTGCGAGTGGCCAAGGGTCAGCATGGGCGTGGGGAGGGCGGTAGCGAGACGCGGCGGCTCAGTGCGCGCGCGTGCAAAATGATACGTCTCCGTCGTATCTACTTTTCCAAACACTTTTGCCCTTGTTTTGGACTCTAACTTGTATGATTTGAATGGAACTAACCCGGACTGACGCTGTTTTCAGCAGAATTGCCATGGTGTTGTTTTTTGTGCAGAAAATAAAAGTTCTCGGAATGTCCTGAAACTCCACGGAACACCTTAGAAAAAATAAAGAAAAATCATCGCACAAGATGAAGATCAGGGGGCCCACACCCTGTCCACGAGGGTGGGGGCGCCCCCCTGGGCACGCCCCCTACCTCGTGGGCCCCCTGGTGGCCCTCCAACGGCAATCCAACTCCATATATTGGCTTTCGGGGAGAAAAAAATCAGAGAGAAGAAATCATCGCGTTTTATGATACGGAGCCGCCGCCAAGCCCTAATCTCTATCGGGAGGGCTGATCTGGAGTCTGTTCGGGGCTCCGGAGAGGGGGATTCGTCTCCGTCATCATCATCAACCATCCTCCATCACCAATTTCATGATGCTCACCGCCATGCGTGAGTAATTGCATCGTACGATTGCTTGATGGTGATGGGTTGGATGAGATTTATCATGTACTCGAGTTAGTTTTGTTAGGGTTTGATCCCTAGTAGCCATTATGTTCTGAGATTGATGTTGCTATGACTTTGCTATGCATAATGCTTGTCACTAGGGCCCGAGTGCCATGATTTCAGATCTGAACCTATTATGTTTTCATGAATATATGTGTGTTCTTGATCCTATCTTGCAAGTCTATAGTCACCTACTATGTGTTATGATCCGGCAACCCCGAAGTGACAATAATCGGGACCACTCCCGGTGATGACCATAGTTTGAGGAGTTCATGTATTCACTATGTGCTAATGCTTTGTTCCGGTTCTCTATTAAAAGGAGGCCTTAATATCCCTTAGTTTCCAATAGGACCCCGCTGCCACGGGAGGGTAGGACAAAAGATGTCATGCAAGTTCTTTTCCATAAGCACGTATGACTATATACGGAATACATGCCTACATTACATTGATGAACTGGAGCTAGTTCTGTGTCACCCTATGTTATGACTGTTACATGACGAACCGCATCCGGCATAATTATCCATCGCTAATCCGGTGCCTACGAGTTTTCCATATACTGGTTCTCGCTTATTTACTTTTCCGTTGCTACTGTTACAATCACTACAAAATACCAAAAACATTACTTTTGCTGTCTTTACTTTTGTTACCGTTACCACCACTATCATATTACTTTGCTACTAAACACTTTGCTGCAGATACTAAGTTTCCAGGTGTGGTTGAATTGACAACTCAGCTGCTAATACTTGAGAATATTCTTTGGCTCCCCTTGTGTCGAATCAATAAATTTGGGTTGAATACTCTACCCTCGAAAACTGTTGCGATCCCCTATACTTGTGGGTTATCAAGACCTTTTTCTGGCGCCGTTGCCGGGGAGCATAGCTCTATTCTTTGAGTCACTTGGGATTTATATCTGCTGGACACTATGAAGAACTTGAAAGATGATCGAACTACTATTTTGCCCTCAACTACGAGGGGAGGTAAGGGACTGCCATCTAGCCTTGCACTAGATTCTCCTTCTGTTATGAGTAAGTTTGCGACACCTAAACCTACTACTGCTATGAATTCTGATATGTCGCATGTTATTGATGATGCCACTTCTGCTATGCATGATACTTATGATGAAACTACTTCTATGCTTGATACTACTGTGCCCCTTGGTGAATTTCTTGATGAGCAAATTGCTAGGTCTAGAGAAAGAGAAATTATTGAACCTGAACACGATGATGTTAGTGATGATGAAACTATGCCTGCTATTCCTGAGGGTTATCTTTTTGATGCTGAATCTTCTGCAGCTATTCTTGCTTGCCAGGATAGACATGAACTTAAGAGGTTGCTAGTTAAATGGAGTAAAGAATCTTTTAGAGATAGAATGAAACCCGACCCTGCTTTTGCTACTTCACCTATCTGTGTTCCTGATCAGGATTATTATGATTTTTCTGTTGATCCAGATATAATTACTTTGGTTGAATCTGATCCTTTTTATGGCTATGAATCTGAAACTGTTGTGGCACATCTTACTAAGTTAAATGATATAGCTGCCCTGTTTACTAATAATGAGAGATCGCGCTACCTTTATTTACTCAAAATATTTCCGTTCTCATTAAAGGGTGATGCTAAGATATGGTATAATTCTCTTGATCCTGGTTGTGTGCAAAGTCCCCAGGATATGATTTATTACTTCTCTGCTAAATATTTCCCTGCTCATAAGAAACAAGCTGCTTTGAGGGAAATATACAACTTTGTGCAAATTGAAGAAGAGAGTCTCCCACAAGCTTGGGGGAGGCTTCTCAAGTTACTTAATGCTTTGCCTGATCATCCTCTTAAGAAACCTGAAATATTTGATATCTTTTATAATGGACTAACTGATGCTTCCAGAGATTACCTGGATAGTTGTGCTGGTTCTCTTTTCAGGGAAAGAACACCGGATGACGCTGAAATTCTATTGAATAATATGTTGGCAAATGAAAATAATTGGGCACCTCCCGAGCTACCTCCTGAGCCAGTTCCTGAGCCAATTACTGAGCCTATTCCTAAACCAACTCCGAAGAAGAGAGGTGTTCTATTTCTCAGTCCCGAAGATATGCAAGAGGCAAAGAAATCTATGAAAGAAAAAGGTATTAAAGCTGAAGATGTTAAGAATTTACCTCCTATTGAAGAAATACATGGTCTTAATTTACCGCCTGTTGAAGAAGTATATGATCTCAATTACTTATTTACTGAAGAACCTCCCGATATCCCGACACAGGTAGTAAAGGTAAATTCTCTCTATAGATATGATAAAGCTGAAGTCCCTCCTACTAAAATTGCTAGTCAGTGCTTGGATGAGTTTGATGACTTTATGTTTAAGCAAGATGACTTTAATGCTTATTTTGGTAGACAATTAAAACAGAATACCTTTATGATTAAACGCTTGGGTGATTATATGGCTGATATTAGAGGTGAACTTAAACTTGTTAGCAAACATGCTTCTATGGTTACCACTCAAGTAGAACAAGTACTTAAAGCTCAGAAAGAAGTGCTTGATGAAATGAATAGTAAGAAAAATGATTATGCTGTTAGAGTGGCTACTAGAACTGGTAGAATGACTCAGGAACCTTTGTATCCTGAAGGCCACCCTAAGAGAATCGAGCAAGATTCTCAGAGAAACAATATTGATGTACCTAGTTCTTCTAAGAGGAAGAAAAAGAAAAATGATAGGACTTTGCAAACTTCTAGTGAACCTATTGCTGAACCACCTGAGAATCCAAATGATATCTCTATTTCTGATGCTGAAACACAATCAGGTGATGAACATGAACCTAGTGATAATGTTAATGATAATGTTCATGTTGATGCTCAACCTAGTAATGATAATGATGTAGAAGTTGAACCTGCTGTTGATCTTGATAACCCACAATCAAAGAATCAACGTTATGATAAAAGAGACTTTGTTGCTAGGAAACATGGTAAAGAAAGGGAACCATGGGTTCAGAAACCCATGCCTTTTCCTCCGAAACCATCCAAGAAAAAGGATGATGAGGATTTTGAGCGCTTTGCTGAAATGATTAGACCCATCTTTTTGCGTATGCGATTAACTGATGTGCTCAAAACAAATCCTTATGCTAAGTATATGAAGGATATCATTACTAATAAAAGAAAGATACCTGAAGCTGAAATTTCCACCATGCTTGCTAATTATACTTTTAAGGGTGGAATACCAAAGAAACTTGGAGATCCAGGAGTACCTACTATACCATGCTCCATTAAGAGAAATTATGTTAAAACTGCTTTATGTGATCTTGGAGCCGGTGTCAGTGTTATGCCTCTCTCTTTATATCGTAGACTTGACTTGAATAAGTTGACACCTACTGAAATATCTTTGCAAATGGCTGATAAATCAACTGCTATACCTGTCGGTATTTGTGAGGATGTGCCTGTTGTGGTTGCAAACGTTACTATTTTAACGGACTTTGTTATTCTTGATATTCCCGAGGATGATAGTATGTCTATTATTCTTGGAAGACCTTTCCTTAATACTGCAGGGGCTGTTATTGATTGCACCAAAGGCAATGTCACTTTTCATGTTAATGGCAATGAGCACACGGTACATTTTCCGAGGAAACAACCTCAAGTTTATAGTATCAACTCTATTGGAAAAATTCCATCGATTATATTTGGAGGTTTTGAATTTCCTCTCCCTACTGTCAAGAAAAAGTATGATATTCTTATTGTTGGGGATTTTCATATCCCCGTTGAGGTAACTTAGTGTTATTCGAAATTTCTCCGGTTCCGTGATTATTCGGAATGAGTTTGTTAACAAGACTTGATCAACCTTGTTAGTGGGTTCATTTTGATGATCACGAGATGGATGAAACTAGAAGCACAACCTTCTGTACCCTCTTTATATTTTCTGTTATTTAGTAGAAATAAAGTAAAATAGTATTTTTCTGTCTGTCTCCTGACTTATCCGTGCAATATAAAAATATCCCGAAAATAAAAGTCCTCAGAATGCCATGCCAATTTAATATGATTTTTTCGGGAATATTTGAGAATTTACTGTGCAAAAATTACCACGGGGGGAGCTGCCACCTGGTCACGAGGGTGGAGGGCGCGCCCTACCCCCCTGGGCGCGCCCCCTGCCTCGTGGGCCCACGGTGGCCCTCCTCCACTTATTCCTGCACCCATCTTCTTCCTCTGCCTCACACAAACACGAAAAACCAACTCAAGCACGAGTTCCAGCCCCCGTTGCTGTGATTTTCGATCTCCTTGCTCAAAGCACCTCTCGCAAAACTGCTTGGGGAGATTGTTCCTTGGTATGTGACTCCTCCATTGGTCCAATTAGTTTTTGTTCTAGTGCTTTATTCATTGCAAATTTGTGCTGCATAGGTGACCATGTTCTTGAGCTTGCATGTCAAATTTATATGGTTCCAAGTAGTTCCAATGCTTTATATAGGCTCTAGGCACTTGTGGGAGTTGTTGCTATCAATTTTATTGAAGTTGGTTCACTTTTATTTGAAGTTACTAAAAATTTCAGATTGTTTCAGAAATAATGAAGAGACTTTTGAGGGGCTCGTCGAGCCGAAGCTCTAAGGAAAAACAAAAGGAAGAAGAGGAGAAGCCCAAATTTAATTTGCCTCGCACCGCGGAGGTCCGGCCGTGTGAATGGCCTTCCGATGACTTCTTGAGGAGAGCTGGGATTTATGAAGATTTCTATTTATTGATTGAGAATGCTGGCCTCACCAACTTCCTCCACGACCAACGTCATCAGTATCTCTTACTCACAAATACTTTTGTGCAAAACTTCTACTTTTTCCCTAAGAAATCACCTCCAACAGTAGAGTTTCATTTATATGACGTTGTTAAAGAGATGACATTAGCTGAATTCTGTGAGGTTTGCAGAATACCCTTTGAGGGCACCTTAGATGAACCCCACCGTAACGAAGTAGAAGCTTTTATTAACACTATCACTGTGGGAGAAACCAGGAAGGTTTCTGATGCAAGGATCACTAGCATACATTTTCCTGTTTTACGCTACTTTGCCTTATTTGCTAGTCGTTGCTTGATTGGACGCGGGAACTGTGGGAACCTTAGTATTCCTGATATTATTATTTTGCTCCATGGTTTATACCGCAATAACTCTGTTAGTATGGGTGGAATTGTTGCTAGACGGTTAAGTCTGAACCGCACTAAGGGCCCCATCTTTGGAGGCATTTATGCTTCACGCCTAGATGAACATTTTGAAATACCTATTAGGCATGAGGAGAAAGAAGAAACAGCACTACCCCGCGCTTATTTAGATTATAAGAGTATGATAGCGCATGATTTTCTTGTTAAGAGTCGCGATGGGGAGCTCAAATATAAATTATACTTTGATAAACATCACCCTGAGACTATTACTTTGACTGCTCCTTCTTTGTTTAACTTGTCTGCAGAACCTCACATCGTTCCGTGGTCGGCTGTTCAAGCCTATCAGAACCCTGCACCGACCCCGGAGCCGGAGCCACAAGATGAGCCTCCACGCCTATTTGTTTATTCTAGGGATCCAGAGGAGGCTGTCAGCTAGTGGCAGCCGGAGCCTTCTTCATCGCAGTATGACCCCAGCTTCACCTACGGGTATCCGCCAGGCTATCCCTGGCAATAGACCAACTTAGGCCAAAAGCCTAAGCTTGGGGGAGTACGTATTTCCCACCGACATTACATTCATGTTCACACACACTCATTGCTAGATGTCGGTGCTCATACTTTTTCACTGTAATATCCATGCTAGTTTACATTTCTTTTTCCTGCTTTCTTCTTGTGTGTTTGATAAACCTTAAGAAAAACCAAAAAAATTAGTTAGTTTACTTTCCATGCTTGTAGTAGAATTAAAAAGAAAACCCAAAAATATTTCCCGTTCTTCTTTTACTTGTTGGGAGCTTTCCCGTGTAAATAGTTTTTATTTCTTTTCCTTTCTTTGGGGGTCGAGAAGACCATATTGAAAATGCTTAGTGGCTCTTATATGCATGATTGTTTATTTAACTTAGAGCCCATATTACTTGTCTTCTCTCTTGAGTTGAATGCTTGCAGATTCCAGCTTAGTCCAATGCACGTGCACTCTTATTATTATACACACCGTTCGGTCGTGCAAGTGAAAGGCAATAATGATGATATATGATGGACTTATTGGGATGAGAAAAGCTGGTATGAACTCGACCTCTCTTGTTTTTGTAAATATGATGATTCATCGTTCCTGATTCAGCTATTATGAAGTAAACATATTTGCAATGACATTTAGAGATTATAGTTGCTTGTGCCATGCTTGATTAGCTATGAGTTATAATGGTTTACCTTGCGTGCCAACATGCTATTAGAATGATTATGATGTGGTATGATGGGATGGTATCCTCCTTTAAATGAATTGAGTGACTCGACTTGGCACATGTTCACGCATGTAGTTGAATCAAATCAACATAGCCTTCATGATATTTATGTTCATGGTGGATTATATCCTACTCATGCTTGTATTCGGTGTAAATTAATTTTAATGCATGTTTACGACTGTTGTCGCTCTCTCAGTTGGTCGCTTCCCAGTCTTTTGCTAGCCTTCACCTGTACTAAGCGGGAATACTGCTTGTGCATCCAAACTCCTTAAACCCCAAAGTTATTCCATATGAGTCCACTATACCTACCTATATGCGGTATTTACCTGCCGTTCCAAGTAAATTTGTATGTGCCAAACTCTAAACCTTCAAATAAACATTCTGTTTTGCATGCTCGAATAGCTCATATGTCAACTAGAGCTGCCCTTATCTTCCGTGTTAGGCGGGTTATTCTCAAGAGGAGTGGACTCCGCTCCTCATTCACGAGAAAATGGCTGGTATCCGGGATGCCCAGTCCCATGCTTTATGCAAACTAAATCAAAATAACTGCAAACAAAACTCCCCTTGGGACCCGTTGAATGTTGGAGGCACTCGTTGTTTCGAGCAAGCCATGGATTGATGCTTGTGGAGGAAGGGGAGTATAAACTTTACCATTCTGTTTGGGAACCGCCTATAATCTGTTTAGCATGGAAGATATCGTCGTCTTTTAGTTGTTATGTTGACAATGAAAGTATGCCGCTCAAAATATAATTTATCTCTATTTCAAAACCGAGCTCTGGCACCTCTACAAATCCCTGCTTCCCTCTGCGAAGGGCCTATCTATTTACTTTTATGTTGAGTCATCACCCTTCTTATTAAAAGCACCCGCTGGAGAGCACACTGTCGTTTGCATTCATTATTATTGGTTTATATTGGGTATGACTTGACTGGATCTCTTTTACCATGAATTACAATGTTTAGTCAGTCCTTGATCTTTAAAGGTGCTCTGCATTTATGTTTTGCGGTCTCAGAAAGGGCTAGCGAGATACCATTTTGTTATATCATGTTATGATTATTTTGAGAAAGTGTTGTCATCCGAGTTTTATTATTATGGCTCGCTAGCTGATTATGCTATTGATATGAGTAATTGTGAGACCTACGTGTTATTGTGAGTATGGTTAGTTCATAATAATTGCTGAAACTTGAATGCTGGCTTTTCATGTTTACAACAACAAGAGCAAACAGAGTTTGTAAAAGTTTTTCTTTTTCTCTTTCAGTTTGTCAACTGAATTGCTTGAGGACAAGCAAGGGTTTAAGCTTGGGGGAGTTGATACGTCTCCGTCGTATCTACTTTTCCAAACACTTTTGCCCTTGTTTTGGACTCTAACTTGTATGATTTGAATGGAACTAACCCGGACTGACGCTGTTTTCAGCAGAATTGCCATGGTGTTGTTTTTTGTGCAGAAAATAAAAGTTCTCGGAATGTCCTGAAACTCCACGGAACACCTTAAAAAAATAAAGAAAAATCCTCGCAAAAGATGAAGACCAGGGGGCCCACACCCTGTCCACGAGGGTGGGGGCGCCCCCCTGGGCGCGCCCCCTACCTCGTGGGCCCCCTAGTGGCCCTCACGCCAACTCCAACTCCATATATTGGCTTTCGGGGAGAAAAAATCAGAGAGAAGAAATCATCGCATTTTACGATACGGAGCCGCCGCCAAGCCCTAATCTCTCTCGGGAGGGCTGATCTGGAGTCCGTTCGGGGCTCCGGAGAGGGGGATTCGTCGCCGTCGTCATCATCAACCATCCTCCATCACCAATTTCATGATGCTCACCGCCGTGTGTGAGTAATTGCATCGTAGGCTTGCTGGACGGTGATGGGTTGGATGAGATTTATCATGTAATCGAGTTAGTTTTGTTAGGGATTGATCCCTAGTATCCATTATGTTCTGAGATTGATGTTGCTATGACTTTGCTATGCTTAATGCTTGTCACTAGGGCCCGAGTGCCATGATTTCAGATCTGAACCTATTATGTTTTCATGAATATATGTGTGTTCTTGATCCTATCTTGCAAGTCTATAGTCACCTACTATGTGTTATGATCCGGCAACCCCGAAGTGACAATAATCGGGACCACTCCCGGTGATGACCATAGTTTGAGGAGTTCATGTATTCACTATGTGCTAATGCTTTGTTCCGGTTCTCTATTAAAAGGAGGCCTTAATATCCCTTAGTTTCCAATAGGACCCCGCTGCCACGGGAGGGTAGGACAAAAGATGTCATGCAAGTTCTTTTCCATAAGCACGTATGACTATATACGGAATACATGCCTACATTACATTGATGAACTGGAGCTAGTTCTGTGTCACCCTATGTTATGACTGTTACATGATGAACCGCATCCGACATAATTATCCATCGCTAATCCGGTGCCTACGAGTTTTCCATATATTGGTTCTCGCTTATTTACTTTTCCGTTGCTACTGTTACAATCACTACAAAATACCAAAAACATTACTTTTGCTGTCTTTACTTTTGTTACCGTTACCACCACTATCATATTACTTTGCTACTAAGCACTTTGTTGCAGATACTAAGTTTCCAGGTGTGGTTGAATTGACAACTCAGCTGCTAATAGTTGAGAATATTCTTTGGCTCCCCTTGTGTCGAATCAATAAATTTGGGTTGAATACTCTACCCTCGAAAACTGTTGCGATCCCCTATACTTGTGGGTTATCACAAAACGTGCACTCTAGGCAAGCCCAGAGCACGCACGCCAGGCGTTTAGAAAAATGCCAAGGCCTGCCAGGAGGCTTGGGTGGGGCTGGGGATTAACAGGTCTAGGTTAGAGTTATCTAGGGGCTTAGTGGACATGCTGGTTTGGCAAATCAAGCAGGTTCAAAATGTAAACTAAGGTTCATTGCAATTCTGTTCATGCACTCAAGGTGTTCGACAGAATGCTAAGGGCATCTAGGCAACTCTTGGGGTGGCCAAAAACTCCAGATCATAGTCTCTTTAGATGATAAAGATGGTGGCAAGGTTAGCTTGGCAAAACCAGAAACTTGTTAGTGCAAAATTTTGAGAAAACCAAATCTGGACAGAAAATAAAGGCTATCATTGCATGGACCAAAAATACTCCAATGGGTCCACTCTCCTGGACTTAAGGGTTTTGTAGGGTGGTTTACAAGCAGGAGAAAGATCATGGGCACTAGAGCAGAATAAAATAGAGTTGCAGTAGAAAACACCCAACTAGACCAGAGAGCAAAAGAGGATGATTTGCTCAAATTTCTCAAAGAACAACAATGGATTTATGCATAAAGTTGAATAATATACTCCTACTAACATCCCCTAATTTTGGTGGGAACTTTAAAGAAATATTTAAATAGGTTGTAGTGAAATCTTACAAACTGGACCAGATTTGAAAACTATGGATAGAGCTCAAAATTTCCAATGACTAAAAGAGGTTTTTGCACAAAAGTGATGTGGGAACATCACATGACCTCCCCAAATTCTGGTGGGGATTTTTAAGAAGAATTTGAAATGGTTGAAGTGCAAAAGAGGCTCCAAAACTTATGAAAAATCATTTTTAAAAGAATAAAGCTAAGGGAAAAACAATTATGCAAATAAATCGAATGATAAAAGAAATATTTTCTTGAGAGGGTATAAAAGTACAATAATATTTTTGGAAATTTTTCACTTGGGGTAAAAACTCCACAATATCAAAGAAAAGAGAGGTTCTGAAATCCAAAGATAAATCCAGAAAATAAAAATTTAATTTCCTGGCAAAATTTTAATAAACAAATCATGGTTAAATTTTTCGGGTGTTGCAATGTCCCACGGGGTCAATCCGAGGAGCTCAGTGGCTACCCCTACAATGGCCACGGCGGACGGCGGTTCTCGGCCACGGCAAAATACCTAACGAGAGCAAACCAGAGGGGAAACTCGGGAAAGGCAAGAGGAGATCACGGCGGTGTCAATGGCAGCCTAGGGGAAGACAGGGGAGCTCGGGGCGGCGCGGATCAAATGGCAATGTCGCGTTGGAGAAGGTTGAGGAAGACAACAACGACGTCGATCTGGAGGTGCTGGACCTGATCTCGTTGGCGCAGATGAAGTAGCAGAGGCATTCAGAGCTCCTCGACAAGCTCCTAGCCAGTAGGGAGGGCAGTGGCCGTGTGGACGGGGTTGGTCATGGTGGCCGTGGCATCTGACTTCGTCCAGATCACCGGGATTGAGCGAGCGAGGAGGAGAAGTGGATCTGGGAGGGGGCGTCGAGGAGGAGTGAGGCCATGGGGGTAGGGTAGGCAGGGCATCACCCTTATCCATTCCCCTTCGATGCCGGCGAGGTGGTCGGGCGGGAGCCCGGCTCTGTAGGTACGGGCTTGGGGAACAGGAGAAGACAACCGTGCGGGGACTGGACCACATGGCCGGTTTGGTGGCAAGGCCCGGGGGGGTATGGGGAATCCCCTTTTTCATCATCCTTTTGGTTTTTAATGTATTCTAATACGTTTCTCCTTTTTAACACCGTTTTCTATTTATTCTTATATCAACTAAATGGATTTTGTTAATTGTGAAACTATGCACACAATTCGAGCACAATATTTTTAGGTGGCACAAAAAGTTTTGGGCCAAAAGGAAATACATAAAATTAGGTTTATATTTAATTGGTTATTTTAACTACTGTTGGACCTCTTATTAATTTGACAAGATTTAATTTTTGGGTCAAATAATGTTGGGCTCAACATGTCAAAGATCAGTGGAATTTATAGAATATGGTGAACATTTTAGTTTTACTATTTGACGAAATAATTTATTTGACTTTATTTTAAATTTGAATTGGGCTTTGATTTTTATCAAGTGGCAGTTTGGCTTAGCAAGCTTGATGACATGGCATCATTAGGGGGACGTCACTGTAGCTAACAACTTGAGGCGTTGCATAATCTTCCCATTTCTGAAATTTAATTGTTAAATGATTAGGGAATATATCACACTATCCATTAGTTCAGTCAGGCTCACCACAAGTCCACACATTATTGCCAATTGAGTAAGTCTTATTGGCGGGGAGAATAGGCTATGTGTGTGTGTTAGAGAGAGAGAGAGAGAGGGAGAGAGAGTGAGGAAGAGGGAGGGGGAGAGAGTGTGTGTGTGAGGATTTGATGGTAAAAAAGGTCGCCAATGTCGTAATATTGAACTCTTAAAGTTAATGTGGCCCCGTTGCAACGCACGGGCGTTCTTCTAGTAAATTGATAGGAGGCCATGCAAGCAATCGAGGTGGGACTATGTTGTCGTGAATACATACGAACCCGGGTGAGGCACACAAACGCGAGATGCGTGCGTGCAAGCCCATAGCCTCGCAGGCCCATAGCCACGTGGCCTAGGCATACGGACGGATTGGAGACAGACGTACTAAACTGGATGGGCAGGGTGGACGGACGAAATTGACGAACAAAATTACGGTGGGAAGAAGCAATAGCCCTTTTCTTAGTAGGTATAGATATTCGATAGGGGAATTTTACAGCAAACATATGAGATCTCCAACACATATAAGTTTCATCATACATGCATAGTTCCATGCAACCATACATAGAAAGTTCCACATACATTTATCCAACCATACATATTACAATAGTTTTGTCCATATAGCAAGTTTGACATTGTTCATCGATACAAAAGAAAAAGAAAAAGGTAAAACAAGCACTCCATCAATGCAAGCTTCTGTGAAGTGAATGAAATCTGCAAAATGGAAAATAAGAAAGTTAGAATAAGAAGAAGAAAATGAAGAATAGGAAGAAGAAGTATATGACATTTATGAGCTAACTTAGGTAAAAATGAAATTTATGAGCTAACTTAGGTAAAATGGATCATTTATGAGCTACCTTAGGTAAAATCGATCATTTATGAACCAACTTAGCTAAAATGAATCATTTCGGAGCTAACATAGGTAAAACAGATCATTTATGAGCTAACCTAGCTAAAATGGATCATTTAGGAGCTAACTTAGGTAAAATGGATCATATATGAGCCAACTTAGCTAAAATGGATCATTTTAGAGCTAACCTAGGTAAAATGGATCATTTATGAACTAACTTAGGTAAAAAAGGATCATTTATGAGCTAACTTAGGTAAAATGGATCATTTATGAGCTAACTTAGCTAAAATGGATCATTTTGGAGTTAACTTAGGTAAAATGGATCATTTTGCTAACTTAGGTAAAATGGATCATTTTGGAGCTAACCTAGGTAAAATGGATCATTTTGGAGCTCACTTAGGTAAAATGGATCATTATTGATCTAACCTAGGTAATTATGCCATTTTTAAGTTAACTAAGCATAGTATGCCATTTTTGACATAAGTAGGCCAAGTATAGGTCATTATTGAGCTAACCTAGGTAACTAAGCATATTAGAGCTAACTTAGCATATTAGAGCTAACTTAGGTCATATTAGAGCTAACTTAGGTAAAACTGATCATTTTGGAGCTAAGTAAGCTTATGATGTTTTTTGGAGGAAAATAAGCCAAGTATGTGACATTTATGAGGTTACCAAGGTTGTTATGCCATTTTTGACCTAAGTAAGTTAATTATGCCATTTTTGACATAAGTAAGCTAAGCGTATGTCATTATTGAGCAAACCTAGGTAACTAAGCATCTTAGAGCTAACTTAGCATATTAGATCTAACATATGTTATTTTGGAGGAAACAAAGCTAAGTATAGATCATTTAGGGCTAACTTAGGTAAGGTGGATCATTTTGGAGCTAAGTAAGCTTATTATGTCATTTTGGAGGAAAATAAGCTAAGTCTAGGTCATTATGCTAAGCATATTGGAGGAAATAAAGCTAAGTCCAGGTCATTATGCATTTATTAAGAAAAACACTAGAGAAAACTTACCCTCATCACGGAGGTGAAGCACCGGGGTTTCTTGTGCCGGTTCCACCTGGAGCAGGATTATGCGATGCTTGTCTAGAGTTACGCTGCACCAAAGATCATTTGCAATGTCTCGTTAGCATGATGACACTCAAATGTTAAGACTAGTAAATAATTACCATTCAAATGAAAGTCACCATGGTCCTAGAGCAATGACTGGCATCGGCGGAGGGGTCTGACCGGTCTTCTCGCACACAAACTGCATATTTGGTTTGATGAGTCAGTCATACTAGTTAGTAATGAAACGAACATTAAGTGCATGATTTGGCTAATATGCAGAATAAACTTACCACGAGGAGCTCGTACATGGCCAGGTTCTGCATCTCATTCCGTGCCCTCTCCTCCTCCAACATCGTAGCAGTCCTCTCCACCCACTCCCACTCCTTCTCCGCCGCGTGTCGATCCCTCTGCGCTAGTAGAGCCTGGGTTCTCTCTCTCTCTCTCTCTCTCTCTCTCTCTCTCTGAAGAGCAGCATGCAACACCACTCCTCGTTAGCATTGTAATCATCGATGACCGCACACAGAATGTAATGGAGGAAAAGATAGCTGAGTCCATATAACTAATCTCGAAGGCGATCTCGAATGGCCGTTGACGAGGCCTTATCTCAGGAGTGGAGCTCGACTAGCGCACCTTGATCTCTGGGAGAGTGCGAGGATAATAGATAAGTCCATCTCCAATGTCTATCGATCCATGGGACCTCCCGCCACCAGATAACATCACTAGCTCTAGATCAAACTACTGGCTCGGGTTAAAGTCCTCCCCTTTCGTCTCCTTCCCCACATCTCTATACCACACGAGCTTGTTGTGGGAAGAGATGTTGGTAAAGTTCTCTGGATGATTGAGGTCAGACGCAGAGAATGCCTTGACCTTCTTCTACGAGGCAGTCTGAGCCATGTCATAGAGGTCGTAAACCTATGGCACCTCCGCCTTATTGTGTCGCGCCTAAAAGAGAGGAACAAAGTAAATTAGTAATTAAAGTGCTGAAGCTAGCATGAAGAATGAATTGCATGAATCGTGAAGCAAACCACATACACAGTTCCGCCCAAACTGATATAAGTTGGCGCCACCTTCATGGTGTGGCACACCTTCTATTTGGGCATGCCGGTCCTTGGCATTGTTTTGGAGGGCTAGCCATTGGTCTGAGCACCACACATCCACCAACACCTCCCAACAATCCATCTGATCCGCACAACATCTCGGGGGCACCTAAGTTAGTAAAGTGAAACTTCAGTGCCATGCCTACAAATGAAATCAAGGAAACTAAGTACAAGGCCTTAAGAATAGGTAATTTCCTTCATGTACTGCTCCTTCTTCAGAAACTTCTCGCAGCACGCCGACATGATCTTCTTAATACCACACGAGGCGTGTAGTCTCGAACATCCTGCACCCGAGCCTCGTGTCGTAAGTTTTGTAGTAGGCGCTTGCACTCGGCTTTGATAACCTGTGACGCGGCCTCCTCGTATCCCTCCTCACACCTGTAGAAGGTCTGCAATCAAACGAGACAACATTGATTACTACAATAACTAGCTTGAAGATTTTTAATTGTGTAAAGGAGAAATTACCCAAAATTTTCTGATCACCATGTTTGCCCTCGTGTGGCACAAGACACCATCGACCATCTCCTCAGGAGGGTCCGGGGCTGCCAAGTAGTGCTCCCAGATCAATCCTATCTGTGGAAGCTGACCCTCACGGGCAACGTGACAAACCCTGAGAAGTTTTGCCGGCAAAGCCCACTAAGGACAGAGTTGGGCCTGCGGATTTCCAGAGCAGGGTCCCAGCCCTTGTAGTATGACAAGGCGAACACATTAGATATATTTGAAAAAACATGAAGGCAAAAGGTAAAAATAGAGTAAATGCACTTACCTCTCCCCATCAGGGAAAATCAACCACCTCTGCTCCTGAGTCACAAGCACGGGCGGGAGCCATGTACAACTATGCTGGTAGAAGGTGGCCCCCTCAACCATCTCGCCCTCACTATCAGCCGGATCCTCGCCACCATCAGCATGGCCACTCTGCCCCTCACGCGGATCCAGCCACGTACCCTGGGATGTACCATGGTCCGGAAGCTCATGGGTCGAAGGGCCATCGACCCAAGGCTCAAGGACCAGAGTCCGCGTAGCCTCCTCCTAAGACATGTCCACCCTACTAGTCCTGTGCTCACGTTAATCAGTCGGGGGTGGCGGCGAGGAAGGCGTAGGAGCTTGCTGTCACGACCGGTTTTTCAATAAAATAATTATTGAGAAATCGATCTTTAGAATCCAGTATAGGGAAAAGTCATCCTCACTGGTAGACAAATACTTGATGAACAGGGGGCCAGTAGCATTAAATATATTACAGGGTTGAGCTGAGGCTGCTCAACAAATTATTACAAACTCGCCAATATCTTACATAAGGGCGGTTATGACACAGGGGTGTGGTGGCATCCTACTAGCTTGAGGTAAAAGTGGTGGTGGATAACTTGACTCCTAACTGGCAGCTCATCGAGCGTCGAGGTGAGGCTCGATGAATTTATTTCTGGGGTTGCGGAAGCGGATAATACAATGACCAAAACAGGATCGCACGGGACTGACTGGGACTCCTCTAGGCGTCGGACTCGCTATCAAACTCTTCATCCATGAGATCGCCTTCATCAACATCTGGCCAAATCAACAAGCCAGGTGAGTACTTTGAAAGTACTCGCAAGACAGTTCGGACAAAAGATATAATCAATGAATGCATGAATGCGTCATAAAAAAATGATGCTCATACAACAATAATAATCTTTATGCACGACTTGATGAGTAAACAAATAAATGAAAAACCGATCGGGTGTCTGGAGCTACGCCTCGAAAGGTAAACAAATAAAATTCATGCCGCAGTCGGGCATCTAAGCGACACCACTTAAAGGGCTTAAAAGAAATGCCACAGTCGGGCGTCTTAGCGACACCACAGAAAGGGCTTAAAAGAAATGCCGCAGTCGGGCGTCTTAGCGACACCACAGAAAGGGCTTAAAAGAAATGCCGCAGTCGGACATCTGAGCGACGACACAGACATGGCTTTTAAAAGAAATGCCACAATCGGACATCTGAGCGACGTCATAGACAGGGCTTGCAGTAAAAGTAAATATGAGTATGCCACCGTCGGACGTCTGAGCGACATCACAGACAGGGCTTACAGTAAAAGTAAATACAAGTATGCCACCGTCGGACGTCTGAGCGACATCACAGACAGGGCTTACAGTAAAAGTAAATACAAGTATGCCACCATCGGACGCCTGAGCGACATCACAGACATGGCTTGCAATAAAAGTAAATACAAGTATGCCACCGTCGAACGTCCGAGCGACATCACAAACAGGGCTTAAAACAGATGTGATTAACAAGATTAGTCCATCCACAAGAATAATCTTTTAACCGGTTTTATCACACATGTAGTCCACCAGAGCTTTGCCACTGAGGCTGATATCTGACAAGATAAGATGAATACAGTACTTGGGCAAGTACAAGATGATTTAAAGAATTTGAGACTCTGCAGAGTTTGCATGAACTGACAACAGCCAACAGATTTTCGTAGTCACGAAGGACTAGTTCTGTTTACAGTATTTCAGTAGAAACACATTTAACTAGTACACACCCATTTCACCTCACGATGCCAGGAATCACCCTGGACAACGTCCAAGAAAAACTTTGAGACGGGGAGGTCACAACCTCGAATAGCATGGGATCAAATTTCTATACACGCGCTCTAAGGGGTGCCCCCCTCTCGGTCCCAACCGGAAACACCCATGCCCCCTGACCGGATGACGGGCTTTAATTCAGGGCCATGGAACCCTCATCCCGGCCTCTCTATTTGGTGTGTACCAGGAAAACGATTTGCAACTTACTAAGCCATATTCCTTTCGGAAAACATGTGACAGTACAGGAAGGAATGCATGAGAATGTGATTTGTTTCATGATGACAAGGAAGTCAAATAATCTGGCATAAGACTGGCATGTCACAATACTGCCATCTTACCCATCCTCATGCCATCACATGGCCAAGCAAATATGTATCCAACAACATAATGCTTTCCGAAACGTACTTTCCACTTATGTGCATGAAATATAACATTCAAGAAATGTTCATAAACATGCCATGACTATACTAAAATGCAAACATGCAACAACCACTCATCATATCAAGAGTTCAAACATGCTTGCCTGGTTCGGAGTAGTCGCAGTTTAACTATGTGAAGTTTGCAGCTCCGTCACCTCCTCCGGTATCTACGGTATAAGAAAAATACGTACGTAACGTAAATACCGTGAGTGTACAGAAAAGTATTCCAAATATTTTTCAAATAAATATGAAAAAAACTAGACATAAAAATAAAGATGACAGAAAAAGAATCAGTCAAAAACAGAAAGTTATAAGAGTTTTGGTCCAAGGACCCATCTGTAATGAAACAGAAAGTTTCCAGGGGGTTCTGCAGAAAAGTCCAGAAAACGGTTCGTTTAAAAGAAACGGCTGTGAGGCTGACAGGTGGGCTCCACTCGTCAGGTTTGAATTTTCAAACGAGGGAAACAGAGCGCGACGGCGCCCGAGAGGTGCGGTGGTCGCCAGCGGCGATCCACGGTGAGGCAAGGTGATCGGGGGTTACCTTCATGATCAGTGCACCCTTCCGCGTCTGTGGGTGGTGGTAGAGTTTGCCGGCGAGCACTGTGTCGATGGCGGCCCTTGCTCCAGCGGATGGCGGTTCGGGCAGTCGTGGATCTCGCCGGAGGGAGCTGCGGGGTTCAAATTTAAGTGGGGGTTAGCCTACTAGAGGTGGTACGAGGCTACGGGCAAGAGCAGGGCGGCGGAGGAGTTCTCACCGAAGAGAAGGTCGCCGGAGCCCGAGGCGGACGAAGGTGGCCGGAGTCGAGGAAGAAAGGCCCCTCAAGGCTCTTCCAATGGCTAGGCGGGGTCTGGTGAGGTGGTGGAGTTGTGCGGGGGCGAGAGCGAGCTCGGGGGGGTGCTATTTATAGCCGGCCCGAGGCGGTTGCCGTGAACGGATAAGTCCGGCGAGTGATTACGGCGGCGCTATGGCGGGACGGTCGGCGTAGGAGCTTGAGCATCGTCTAGGTGGAGCATTGGTGCCATTTCAGCGTCCAACTCAGCAAGGGAGGGGTGGTTACGGCCTGTCCTCGACGGAACGGCTGCACGGCACGTCGGCGGCAGAGAACGCGCTCTGCGCGTGCCAGGCCACGGCGACGGTGCTGCATGCGTGCGCTGGCAAGGATGTGGCCACGCGGAGCCCTCTAGGGGTTTGGGCGGTGCCGAACGGCGTTCTGCCGCGGTGTTGTCCCCTGTCGGCCGTTACGGGGGTCCTGTCGCCGCAAAGCACGCCGGCGCAGGCGGGCCAGGGTGCCACCGACGCCAGGAAGGCGCCAAGCGCGCGTGTGGTGCTCCGGAGAAGAAGGAGGGGCTGCGAGCAACGAGCCAAAAGCACAGTGGACATGTGACTGAAGTTACTGACGGAGAAACGACACTGAAACTCTGAATTTACTGAATATGAACAGAAACAGTGCATGCCAAGTGTTCGACAGAATGATTCTGGCATGAAGGGATTTTTCCTTGAGCTGGATTTTGGTGGAGTGGTCTCTCATTGCAACTAGAGGTTGCCTGAATTTTGGTGGAATTTTTGGAGAAGTGTAGATATGAATTTCACCAAATTTGGCAAATCTGGTCCAAACTTGCAGAGGGTGAATTTTGAAATATTTGAAAAGAAGAAGAGTGGATCAAGATGGTTCTAGGTTGTGGGTACTAAGGACTATCCAGGGGAGTTGGTTTGTGATCAAGAATCGAATGCATTAGGGTACTTGCTTTGCAAATCACCTAGGCTCAAAAGAAAGAACAGAATTATTTTGAGAAAAGAAATAATTGGAATAAAATCCAAAAATGGATTTTATTAGTTTGGACAGAATGTTTGGGTTGTACCAAAGTGGAAGGAGGGGTTTTCGAGGAGTTTTACCATAAGAGGCATGGTAAACAAAAATGGATCAAAATCAAATAAAAACCCAAAACCAAAAGGTTTCTTTTTAGAAGAAAATAAATCCAAGAAAAGATTTTTGAGAGGGCAAACTTAGAAGAGGGTTTTTAAGAAGGGTTTAAATGACCTTCTTCAAACCAAGCAAGGCTCTTTCTGAATACAAAAACCACAAAAAAATTGGAGTGTCACAGCACCTACCCCCTTAGGAAAAATCTCGTCCCCGAGATTTCAGCTGATCCTTAAACAGGTGTGGGTGCTCTGTCCGAAGAAAATCCTCGCTCTCCCAAGTTGCTTCATTCTCGGTGTGATTGCTCCACTGAACTCTGAAAAACTTGATGGTTTTCTGTCGGGTCCTCCTCTCAGACTCTTCTAATATTTTTATTGGGTGCTCCCGGTAGGAGAGGTCTGGTTGTACGTCAATATTTTCATGTGAAACTTGCTTCTCTGGGTTGCTCACGTACTTTCTCAACTGCGAGATGTGAAACACGTTGTGGATACCGGATAAATCTCCGGGTAGGTCTAGCTGGTAGGCTACCGTGCCTCTTCGGGCCACTATATGAAATGGTCCGATGAATCTTGGTGCTAGCTTTCCCTTAATCCTGAATCGCTGCAGACCCTTCATAGGAGAAACTCTTAAGTATACCAATTCTCCGGGTTCAAAACTGATTTCCCGATGCTTTCGATCGTAATAACTCTTCTGCCGACTCTGAGCTGTTTTGAGTCGATCTCTAATTGTTTTAACCTTCTCCTCGGCCTCCTTGAGCATATCTGGGCCGAAGATATGGCTGTCTCCGGTATCTGACCAATTTAGTGGGGTACGGCATCTTCTCCCATATACAGCTTCAAAGGGTGCCATTTGCAAGCTGTCTTGATAGCTGTTGTTGTATGCGAACTCCGCATATGGCAAACTTTCTTCCCAACTGGTTCCATAGGTGAGAACGCAGGCTCTCAGCATGTCTTCTAGGATTTGGTTTACGTGTTCGGTCTGTCCATCAGTCTGGGGATGGTATGCGGTACTGAATGCTAGTTGGGTTCCCAGTGCCTGTTGTAGGTGATCCCAAAATCTAGAGACGAATTGTGTGCCTCTGTCAGATATGATAGTCTTTGGGACTCCATGCAGGCAGACGATACGGGCAAGATAAAGTCTGGCCAGCCTCTGAGTGGTGTGAATTGTCTTCACCGGAATAAAATGTACCACTTTGGTTAATCTGTCGGTTATGACCCATATGGCATCGTTTCCGTGTCGTGACCATGGCAGTCCAACAATGAAATCCATTCCAATCTCGTCCCACTTCCACTCGGGTATCTTGTTTGGCTGTAACAGCCCGGCTGGTTTCTGGTGTTCGGCCTTGATACGTTGACAAGAGTCACAGCATGCAACGAACGTGGCTATATGTCTCTTCATACCGTGCCACAAAATTTTTTCCTGAAGGTCTTTGTACATTTTTGTCCCTCCAGGATGGATTGAATACGGAGCTGTGTGACTTTCAGCCAAAATCTGCTGTTTGAGGTCCTTGATATTTGGTACGCATAGTCTCTCTCCGTACCACAATATTCCTTGCTCATCTATGTTGAATTCTAAGGCTTTGCCCAAACTCACTTTCCTTTTTATGCCCTCAATGCTGGGGTGCCCGTGCTGGGCTTCCTTGATATTTTCCATCAAGGTAGGCTGTATTTCCTGATTCCCCAGAAGATGACTTTTATCCCATTATCTTTGGTAGACGTTTCTTGAACACCATTAATGCTAAAATAGATTGTGAGAAACAAACCTTCGGTGTAAGTTTTGGTGATGAGCCTCATGAGTTTAATTTTTCCAAGTTTAGTAGAAAGCATCATAAGAAAGAGGTGCCTAGTAAGGATGAAATAATTGGTCTTGCTTCTATTGCCGTGCCTCATACTGATCCACTAGAACAATATTTGCTAGACCATGAAAATGGTATGCATCTGCATGAAATAAATGAAATAGATAAAAATTTCTTTGAACAATGGCCTCTGCTTAAACACAATTTGCTCGTTGAAACTCTAGGAGGTCCTCCTCCACCTAAAGGTGATCATGTGATTGAATTGAAACAATTGCCAGACACTTCGAAATATGCTTATCTTGCTGACAAAAAGATATAGTTGTTATTATTAGTGCTAACCTTTTAGAGCATTAAGAAGAAAGATTATCGAAGGTTCTGAAGAAGCACCGAGCGGACATTGGATATACTCTTTATGATTTAAAGGGCATTAGTCCCACTCTCTGTCAGCACAAAATTAAGATGGAACCTGATGCTAAACTCGTTGTTCATCACCAACGATGTCTAAATCCTAAATTAAAAGAAGTGGTAAGAACTGAAATAATGAAGCTTCTAGAAGTAGGTATAATCTATCCTATAGATGCTAGTAGATGGGTAAGTCCCATTCATTGTGTCCCTAAAATGGGAGGTATTACCATTGCTCCTAATGAGAAGAATGAACTTATTCCACAAAGAATTGTCACTGGTTATAGAATGGTAATCGATTTTAGAAAATTAAATAAAGCCACTAGAAAAGATCATTAGCCTTTGCCTTTTATTGATCAAATGTTAGAAAGATTGTCAAAGCACACACATTTTTGTTTCCTTGATGGATATTCTAGTTTTTCTCAAGTACCTGTCTCACAACCTGATCAAGAGAAAACCACCTTTACATGTCCTTTTGGAACTTATGCTTATAGACGAATGCCTTTTGGTTTATGCAATGCACTTGCTACCTTTCAATGATGTATCACTGCTATATTCTCTGATTTTTGTGAAGAGATTGTTGAGGTTTTCATGGATGATTTTTCCGTTTGTGAAACATCCTTTTATGATTGCTTAAGCAATCTTGATCGAGTTTTGCAGAGATGTGAGCAAACTAATCGTGTATTGAATTGGGAGGAGTGCCACTTTATGGTTAATGAATGTATTGTCTTGGGACATAAAATTTCTGAACGAGGTATTGAGGTGGAAAAGCTAAAGTTGACGCAATTGAGAAAATGCCATGTCCTAAAGATATCAAAGGTATTCGTAGTTTCCTCGGTTATTCTGGTTTCTATAGGAGGTTTATTAAAGACTTCTCTAAAATTCTAGGCCTCTTACAAATCTTTTACAAAAGGATGTTCCATTTGTTTTTGATGATGACTGTGTAAAAGCCTTTGAAACACTTAAGAAAGCCTTAATTTCTACACTTATTGTTCAACCACCTGATTGGAACTTGCCTTTTGAAATTATGTGTGATGCTAGTGATTATGTTGTTGGTGTTGTTCTAGGACAAAGATTTGATAAGAAACTAAATGCTATTCATTATGCTAGTAAACTCTAAACAGTTCCCAACGCAATTATTCTACTACTAAAAAAGAATTTTTAGCAGTTGTGTTTGCTTGTGATAAATTTAGATCTTACATTGCTGATTCTAAAGTTACTGTTCACACCGATCATGCTGCTATAAAATATCTTACGAAAAAGAAAGATGCTAAACCTAGAATCATTAGGTGAGTTCTCGTGCTACAAGAATTTGACTTACATATCACTGATGGAAAGGGAGCTGAGAACCCCGTGGCTGATAACTTGTCTAGGCTAGAAAATATTCTTGATGACAACCTATTAGTGATAGTTTTCTTGATGAACAATTAGCTGCAATAAATGTTTCTCATAACACTCCTTGGTATGCTGACTATGCTAATTATATTTTTGCTAAATATATACCACCTAGCTTCACATACCAACAAAATAAAAAAAATTGCTATGATTTAATTACTTTTGGGATGATCCACATGTTTATAAAGAAGGAGTAGATGGTATTATTAGACGTTGTGTACCTGAGCATGAACAGGGAAAAATCCAACGAAATGTCACTCAAAGCTTATGGAGGGCATCATGCGGGAGATAGAACTGCTCACAAGGTATTGCAATCTAGTTTTTATTTGCCTACTCTCTTCAAGGATGCATGTAAGTTTGTTTTATCTTGTGATGAATGTCAAAGAATTGGCAATATTGGTAAGCGTTGGGAAATGTCTATGAATTATTCTCTTGCTGTCGAACCATTTGATGTTTGGGGTTTTGATTACATGGGACCTTTTCCTTCCTCTAATGGGTATACACATATTTTGGTTGTTGTTGATTATGTTACTAAGTGGGTAGAAGTTATCCCAACCAGTAGTGCTGATCACAACACCTCTATTAAAATGCTTAAGGAAGCCATTTTCCCAAGGTTTGGAGTCCCTAGATATTTAATGACTGATGGTGGTTCACATTTTATTCATGGTGCTTTCCGTAAAATACTTGCTAAATATGATGTCAACCATAGAATTGCATCACCCTATCATCCTCAGTCTAGTGGTCAAGTTGAAGTTAGCAATAGAGAAATGAAGTTAATATTACAAAAAACTGTCAATATGTCCCAAAATAATTGGTCTAAGAAATTATAAGATGCACTTTGCGCTTATAGAACAACATATAAAAATCCTATGGGTATGTCTCCACTACAAAAAAATACACTTCCGTGATGATACATGTTTGTCACAGTAGGTCACGTTTTTTGTCATGCATGTACATCCATGATGATTTTATGATAGAATCAAGATAGTCATACCTGTGCTATCGTAGAAGTGTTCCATGACATTACAAAAATTATCATCACAGAAGTGTCCACTTCCATGACGATAAATCACGTGTCACAGAAGTGCTTTCGTCAAGGGTGACCGACACGTGGCATCCACCGTAACGGAACGCCGCTAAGCTATTGAGTTGGGTTTTGGATCCGATAACCCGTTAACAGCCCCGACCAATGGGGATTTTCCACGTGTAAAATCATCATTGGCTGGAGGAAACACGTGTCGGCTCATCATTGGGACAGATGTCATCCACTCATTGGACAGAAGGCGCCTATGATACGTCGACATGTGGCACGGCCCAACAGAGGACCATTCCGGTGAAAAGGCCGGCCCATTTGACTTGGTCAAAAGGTGGCGGGACAGCCCATGGAAAGCGTGTTAACGGCCTGTTCGCATATAGCCCATTCACAGCTCGCTAACCCAAGGCCCGTTAAGCCCTATCCGAATTAGGCCCAGTAGTGTCATCTAGGCCATCCAATATGATTGCAACCCATTTTCACTTCTGGCCCATGTACGGCCCATGACGTCTTTCGGCCATATGAGGCCCTTTGTAACTCTTGGCCGATTGACGGCCTGTGGTGAAACTGGCCTGTAATGAACAGTGTATCACTTTACACCCATTAACGGCCCATGGTGATACTGGCCCGTAATGAACAGTGTATCACTTTATACCCATTAACGGCCTGTTATTCCGTTGGGCCGTTTCCAGCCCAAGTTATCTTTCGGCCTTCTGAGGGCCCATTTATTCTTGGGCTCATTTGCAGCATTCGGTTACTTACGGCCCGTTACTGTCATTTTCTGCTTGTGGGCCAAATTCAGCCTGTCATTACAGTAGGCCCATTTGTGGACCGTTAATCTGTTGGGCCATTTTCATAGCATCACCAAATACGGCCTATTAACGGCCCGTTATGGTCAGCCTATAAAACGTACCATTTCCACTCTAGCCCGTCTACGGCCCATTAAAGGCCCGTACAAGACCCATAAATAAGTCGGCCCATACAAGGCCCATGGATCCTATGATACGTAGAAGGCCCATGGATCCGATGGCCCACCGAAGGCCCATGGATCCGACGGCCCACTGAAGGCCCATGGATCCGACGGCCCACTGAAGGCCCATGGATCCGACGGCCCATTGAAGGCCCATGGATCCGACGGCCCGTACATGGCCCATGGACCGTACGGCCTGTGGACGGCCATGGTCACTACAATGTTTGGGCGAGTTGGCCCCCGTTTGAACGACATAGCATATTCAAAGAATTATTCTACTCAATACTATCACCTCTAAAAACATACACTATACAACAAAGAGACCAAGGCATAGACGCGTAGAATAATCCTACACTATACAATAAAGAAATTACAGCCGATTATACCCACTGGGCATTATGGTTCGGCACAGGTGATAATAAAGCATACACAAATAGCAATATACATACACTAGGAAAATACAGCTCATACATCATGGACGTGCATCAACTTAACTCCATTTGAACTATAATCTCTTCAGAAAATAGGATTGGCCGGATTCAGATAGCACAAATTTCAGTCTGCAAAATCTCCAATTCCTTCGTGGTTACCTCAATGTCTTGTTTCATTTTTCGACTCCTGCATCTAATACATGCATGTCCAGTCTCAACTTGTTGATTATACGGTGACAATCATGTACACATTGTCTTGCCACCTCTAGTTGATAGTCGAGAACATCAGCACATTCCAATTCCAATCCATAATTATTAGGTAATGGCCACGCCGCACTGCTCGCAGATCATTGTGTTGATGTCACTTCATCCTGAAATGTTTATGTAAGTACACATGAGTAGGGCAAAAATATAGTTACAACAATGAAGCGAGCAAGACACTATTTCGTACTACATGGCAAAACAGGACTAACAATAATGTTACACGTCATGAAGCATAAGCAGGTGATATTTTAAAAATTATAAAAAAGATAGTCTGTGCAGCCTGCATACAGAAATCCCTCTTAGCTCACCAGAGGAGCATGATGTTGGGGCCCAATCGAAAACACAGACAAGTTACAAATTTAGACAGCACGTTGCGTATAAGTAAGCAAGCAGTTGGCCATTCTGTAGCTCAATTAAAGTCTTAGGGAGCACAATGAACAGCAGAGGGTTTCATACAAACATACTACAGCAGGCAAAACTATGCAATCATTAGCGTAGTATAAACTAGATTGTGAGCCTCATGCAATAATAGTTGGTTAATAGACTTCAAAGCTTCAGGCACACTTCGGCAGAGTAATTAAATGGTAAGGCCTTTAATTATGTCAACTAATAGTTATACAAGTACCCAACATCAGGCATGATTCTTTGGGCATCTCATTAACTGAGGACAAATAAAGCAATTGAAAAGAGCAAATTAACTATGCCTGAAACAAACAAGGAATTGAACTGTTGAGTTGCATACAGTGACTTACCTTAGCAGGTTGAAGAGGCACAATGCAGCTCCTACTTCTCTTGCAAGGCTCCTTCCTAACATCTTGTACTTGGAAATCCTCAATCTTATCTTCATTGCACCCCCTCTGCAAGGTGACACAAACTAGTTACTCGTCTCCTTGGAAGATAAATATGCATACTTTCCAGTCTGTGAACAAAAAAGGATGAGATTATAACAAAACAACACCACATAATGAAACATGCCGCATCTCTTGCACTTGCACACAATGAAATGAGCATTTACTATGTCTGCACTATGTAAAAACTAGGCATACCTTCGAACTGGATCTCCAGGTACTCTTGGAGAGCCTACTTTAGTGTACAGCCAAACCTTTATGTCACCTATGAGTTAGACAAGGCCCCACTACAGCAGCCCTTAGTGTTTAAATCATTGACAAGCTCTGTTAGAGTGTTAGGTCAAGAACAACAAGTAATCAAAGCAAACAGTCCTAGTATGGCTGGCTGATGCAAACAAGCAATTGAACAGATGTGTGAGCAAATCTTACATATCAAGAAAAGAAGCAAAGAAGGAGGCTTAAAGACCATCACTTGACTGACCAGATTTAAGGGGCATTTAAACATCATGTGCAACGTATGAACTAACATAAACATTGCATATTCCAGATTCTACAATGGAATGCACATGTATTAGGTTATGCCATGTATGATGATGCCTAAATGTACAGATAGCAGGCAGGAGTGATTCATCATTGCACACACAATTGAATTGCAGGTTAAGGGCCAGTTCGATTCCGCCTTTTCAGGGCCTATTGTCAAAATAAGCCATAAAAGATGTAAAGAAGTCATTTTTGAGTTATGGGCTTGGGCTTAACTAATTTCGCTTTGGAGGGGGGTGTTTCGGGTAGAACCTCACTAAAAATTGAAGGGAAGGGGAATAGTGAAATGACTCTGTTGTCTGCCTATATTACACTCAAAATGCAACTGCTGACGCCTGTGTCACACCTGACCCTCAAGTAAAAACAAACAGGCAAGCGTTCATTGCCCTGCCCGCTTGCATCTCCTCTCCCCTTTCCCTCTACCTTGATCCCCTGCCTACAGCATTAGGGTTCCTCCAGCGAGTCGTTGCCACTGGTCCCATCTGGCCTGGTCCTGGATGATGCTATGTCCAGCTAGAATACATGGCTGGCGGGTAGGGGCAAATCTCCCTGGCTGCTCCTCCCTCTGGCGCCGCCCCTCATTCTCATGGTCTCTAGGAGCTGCTCCACTGTGGTTCGTCCAATGCACTACTCCGGCGGGCACTGCACAACTACGACTGATGCCACACTACGGTATAAGGCACCTTATTCCCCCTCCCTTCCTCCCAGGCCATGGCCTTGAGGTGCTGTTGAAGGATGAGCTCATCCAACAAGGTGAGGATCTCCTCTGATTTTTTGCCAAATTTTCATTCTGATCCACTATACGATGAATTGCTGTGAGCTGCTTCTACTGCTGCTATATGATGCATTGCTATGAGCTGCTCCTGCTACTGCTATATGATGAATTGCTATGAGCTGCTGCTGCTATATGATGAATTGCTATGAGCTGCTGCTGCTATATGATGAATTGCTATGAGTTGCTGCTGCCGCTATATGATGAGTTGCTATAAGCTGCTCCTGCTGCTGCTATATGATGAATTTCTATAGCTGCTCCTACTGTTGCTATATGATGAATTGCTATGAGCTGCTCCTGCTGCTGCTATATGATGAATTGCTATGAGCTGCTCCTGCTGCTGCTATATGATGAATTGCTATGAGCTGCTGGTGGTATATGATGAATTGCAGACTGCTGCTGTTGTATGATGAGTTGCTATGAGCTGCTGCTGCTGCTGGTATATGATGCTTTCAGGTGGTGCTACTATATGATAATAACTAGCCACTTGGACCATCAAATTTCAATAAATAATTGTTCTTCATTTAAATGTGGGTCATGCGTTCTTCATTTAAATTAGGCAATGGGATCTCTATGGAAAACATTGACCAAAGTAGATTGTGCCAAGTAGATGGTATCTTTTTATTTGCATTTGAGCAAATAGGGTTGGTCTATTTTCCTATCATATTAATTACTGCACTGGGTTCAATTTGTGATGTTTGCAAGTCAAATTAATTTTCATATGGGCAGCATAATGAAAAAAATATAATGCAATCTAGAATTTCCACTAATCATACCAAAGATAAGCTGAAAACACAATGAAAAGAACTGGTTGGCTTATTACATGGAGCTTATATTCACAGGTGCTTATTTTCTTAGGATAACTCGTAATAACTGTCCCTAAGAAACTTGGCTAATAGAACTCACATACAAATAACATGTCACGATGATTGCAATGGAGGAGTGACGTACCATAGCACACCGTATAGGCTCACCGCTGCCTCTCCTTTTTTTGCGATGTTCCATGAAATTGCCACATACATCTTGTACTTTTTCATTGTGTAACCCTATCTGCAAGTTGACACGGCTAATTTCAGACATCTCTACATGATACTACATTGCATATCCCTTGCGCATATTTAAACCACCAATTAACGATTGTGTGCATACCATAAACTAGCCATGACTCTGTATGCTGGACTAGCAGGCACTCTAAGGGAGCCTAATGTAGTGCACTGGAATTCCTACATGCCACCTACGATTTTGTGTAATGTACTGCCCCTGTTCCTAAATATATGTCTTGGTAGAGATTCCAGTATGGACCACATACAGATGTGTATAGATGCATTTCCAAGTGTAGATTCACTCATTTAGCTCCGTATGTAGCCTATAGTGGAATCTCTAGAAAGACCTATATTTAGGAACGGAGGTACGAGGTAGTATCATGTATGACATCTACATATCTAATTTAGCAACCAGTAGTAGAAATCATTGTCTACACAAATGGATTACTGGTCAAAAATCCTAGCAAATCACGCTGGCAGGCACAGAACAGTACAAGAGAGAGAGGAGCACTTACAAGATCATAGCAATGCCTCAGTCCAGGATCTTGGTTGGCCACGCTGTTAGATCCAGAAGAAACATTGTTTTTATAGTTTTCGCCAGCTGCATAATAGGTAAGAACGACTGGTTAGTGTATTTGAAGTACATCGGGCAGGTGATGCTAGACGGGTTTAAAGGTGACAAGTACCTAGGCCGTGGCAGGTGCTTGGCATCTCTCTAGACGGTGGGAATCAGGTTAGAAACGTCAAGGGTGATGACGCTGCGCTGGCTGTCGGGGTCTAGTAAGGAGATCTAGAACCGTTGAGTAGAGTGTTTGTGGAGAGGCTCTAGTAGGGTGGACTACGGTGTGGGTGAAGCGGATCTATGGCCGTGGATGAGGGCGTAGGTGAAGCAGCTCTGGTGGTTGGGTTAAGGATGGTGTTGATGACGCGGATCTGCAGCCGTGGATGGTGCGTCAGAAGCTGCTCCAGTTGTTGGGTTAAGGATGGTGTCGATGATGTGGATTTGTGGCCGTGGACGGGGCGTTAGAAGCTGCTCCGGTGGCTGGGTTAAGGATGGTGTCGACGATGCGGATCTGCGGTCGTGGACGGGGCGTCAGAAGCTGCTCTAGTAGGTTGGATGAGGGTGCGAGGAAGCGGATCTAAGGCCGTGGACTTGTGAGTTGGCAAAGCGGCCCCGGTAGGGTTGAGAATGGTATAGGCGAAGCTACTCCAGTAGGGTTGACGATGGTGTCGGCGTAGCGGCTCTGGTAGGGTTGAGGAAGGTGTTGGCGAAGCGGCTCCGATAGGGTTGAGGAAGGTGTCGGCAAAGAGGATCAAAGGTCGTCGACGGGGGCATCGGTGGGGCGGCTCCGTGTGGACGAAGCGTCTCCGGTGGGGAGTACGAATGAGCCGCTGGATATATGCGGCGGTTGACGAGAGTACCGGCGAAGCAGATCCGGCGCCATGGACAAGGCCGGCACTGAATGGGCTGTGGTATAGTGGTGGATGAGCAGTCTACTTGTTTCTAGGGGAGGTTGGAGGGGTAGATGCGGCCGCGGAAGCAGATCCGGTGAGGTGGACGCCGCTGGACGTGAATGGGATATGGTACGCCGGTGGATGAGTAGTCTAGGGTTTCGAGAGGGGAGGGGAGAAAGGGAGATGAAGTACAGATGGCGTGATGTAAGATGCTCTGGTGTTGTGGAGTTAGTCGTTTTTGTGGGAGGGGAGAGGAAATGGCGGTGCCATGTAGTGGGGGGAACCAGAAGTTACCAAAGCAGCCCCAACCTATCCTGTAGATGAGGGCGGTATTGTAACTGTTGGTCTCCGTGCACTAAGGACAAAAGGGGAATTTCGCATGCTAAAGACTAAGGTGGTGGAAATTTTAGAAGGAGGCTAGAGATTTTGCCGCCCGCGGGATCGTTTGTAACCAGTTTCAACTAATTTTGGACCGTGCTAGCGGGAAGGTCATGCTAGACTGTGTACACGGGGCACGCGTCAGTAGTTAATAACTGGTGTGAAGTCCACCCCAAAAAAAGACAATAACTCGGGATGATGCGTCGATAAATTGGACATTCACACGGGCGCGGCCAGTCGTACGGGTGTAGTGGCGCGTTCACAAAAAAAGGGATCAAACGCTCAGCCTATGTATTTCTCATGTAAATAGATAATTTAGTGCCATTGGTTATTTACTTTAAACATAATGCATTGACGTGTTAGTGTAGAGGCGCACAAAAAGAAATGGATATTGTAGTCCGCTACTTAAAAGTGTTACCTCATATGATTACATAGCCTCCATTTCATAAATTGCGTACCTGTTGAATTCATATATGAATATTACATATATTACATCAAAATAGAAACTTAAATCATCCAAGGCTAATGAATTTGAATGCAAGAGTAACAATGGTGCATGTACATAATAGCTACATTGGTTGTTTGAAGAAACATCACTGTAACTTTGGCATGCACAACTGAAAAGTTTTATTTAAATAGAAAAAAATGTGATATGTGAGTGTCCAATCTTTATAGCGTTGAATCGATATTGTACCTTTGGCCACGATACGAAGTAGATATTGACTTATGTTCAAGCGATGCACATCCACGATCGCTAGATAGTGATACGTGAACGAATTTTGCAATCTCTCTCACACGCATACATATCTCATTTCCCTGTGGGCACCGGAATCACACACGTGCACTTCGTGTATTTCTCGCCTTCCGTCAGGTTTAAATTCGTCTTTCTACCCCATCCTACAAGTCTCTCACACAAAAACACACACGCTCTCTCTGTCTAACACGCCCACCCCTTTAATTCTGCCCACCCACAGCCACTAATGTCTCAAAGTATAATAATGTCTCTCACACATATGCCTAAGGTTAACTCGAGTTCCGGAACCATATGAATACATACAATGGGATTCCAACAGAGCACCTTTTGTTTTGAGATCTCTCTCTCTCTCTCTCTCACACACACACACACACGCACATTCTTTCTCGCTTCTTTTTTTCGGCACTTGCATGCACACACACCGTTTGTTTATCTTCGTGAGACTTTAAGTATGCCTCGCACAAATGCTATCTACCTATCCCTTAATATAGCTAGATATGTGTCACACAAACTCCTTCTCCCTACTAGAAAGATGCCCATGCGTTGCACGGAACATCAAGATGCATTTGTATGAGAAGTTTATGTTGAGGGAGAAAAGGATGAATGAGGGAATGCCTTATTTGCAAATGCGGAGAGGGGTGTGTGTATCTTTTTGCAAAATTGCCATAGTTTCCTTCCTATCCGTCGGATATAAATTGAATGGCCTATATTGCAGGATGGCAGGAACAACATCATCACCAACTTTGTTTTTTTATAAGAGTAGAGATATGTGAGTGTCACTGCCCCCCCTCACACACACATCCACACACCCACACTTCCCAACACCGAAGGAGTAGGGTGACACCTCGATCTTGATACTAATCTATCGAGTGGCTTCTCTCTCAAACATACACACACACACTACCCGGCACCGAAGGAGTTGGGTGGCACATCGATCTTGATAATAATCTATCTACTCCTCTTTCAAACACACACACACACACAATCGCTAGTTGTGCCTCTGTGCCTACCGTGCACACTCTCGATACGTCTTTCTCTCCCTCCCCCTCCCCAACAATGACAGCAGAAGGGTCACTACTTGATCTGATCATAATCTTTCAATTGGTTTCTCTCTCAAACATTGTGTCTTGGTGCCTCGCTCGGTAGCCCCCTCGATATCTAGACTTCTCGCGCGCGCACAGCTATAGAGAGGATGATGTTGAACCCAGTGTGCCTTGTTTTTACCGGCCTCATGTGATAGTCTTCACCCTGTTTTCTGTTAATTACCAAGGCAACCTTTTCTTTGTTACTACTAGTGAATCTGAAATCATTCGGGGCAGACATAAAATATATCACTTCAACCCAATTATCGCAACAACTATTTTAAAAGAAATTAGCTAGCTTCCCGTGCGTTGCACGGAACATCAAGATGCATTTGTATGAGTAGTTTATCTTGTGAGAGAAAAGGCTGAATGAGGGAAGGCCTTATTTGCGAACGTGGAGAGACGTGTGGGCATATTTTTGCAGAATTGTCATAGTTTCTTTCCTATCTGTTAGATATAAATCCGATGGCTTATATTGCAGGATGGCACGCACACCATCATCACCAACTCTATTTTCTACTCCCTCCGTTCCTAAATACTCCCTCCGTCCGAAAATACTTGTCATCAAAATGGATAAAAAGAGATGTATCTAAAACTAAAATACGTCTAGATACATTTCCTTTTATCCATTTTGATGACAAGTATTTCCGGACGAAGGGAGTATTTGTCTTTTTAGAGATTTCAACAAGTTACTATGACCGGACCTTACCAACATACTCAAAAAAGTAGTCCATAATTTTGATATTACCCTCTTTTCTTGGCGGTGCAGCGCCATCTGGATACCTCATAAATAAATCAAGGACAAATCTGACCCCTTCCTGAAAAGACATACGAAGCAAAATGAGTGAATCTACACTCTAAAATATGTCTACATACACATCCGTATGTGGTAGTCCATTTGAAATCTGAAAAAGACAAATATTTAGGAACGAATGGAGTATAAGAGTAGACATGGAGATATATCTCCAGCATGGTCTACAACAAAATGTGTTGGGCTGGTTAGCACCGGATGCTCGCAACACGATGAAATGAGTTCGAATTCTGTCTTTTAACTTTAGATTTTTATATTATATATTACTTATTTAATATATACTTCTTTCACTACAGTACTGAAAGTGGAGCCCACAGAGTACTTAGAATGCAAGATTAAGGATGGACTTGTTTCTTTTTAACTTTCTGTACAAAGCTGTAGCCACCCTGCAAGTCATGTGTACACTGTACATGCAATTAACTTTTTATAGAGGGACAATCATACAGGCAATTAACTCAAATGGATTGGATGTCACTCTATTATTTCCACCATAAAGAGCATCTCCAACAGCAGCTGGCAAATTTCCTCCCGCTTACTCCACGGAGGACGACATCAAACGCCAGTGGCATACATTTTTACAACTCTAACCAACCAGATGAAATTCACGCAAACACGAACTGATTTCATATAAGCATGAAGGATTTCTTATAAAAAAGCCGGATCTTCATACAGACATGATGGATTTCATTACATTTACATGAACTGAGCGGTGCCAATCAGGCTCTCTTGTATAATTAATACTTCCTCCATCCGGAAATACTTGTCCTAGAAATGGATGTATCTAGACTTATTTTAGTTATAGATACATACAATTTATCCATTCTTAGAACAAATATTTCCCGCCAGCTGCAGAGGGAGTACATAATCTAAATGGCCACCCGTGGATCCCTTTGTCTTCCTCATGTCCGTCAGACACTTGCAGGGACGATGAAGGTCCTCGGAAGAGACGAAGCAGCAAAGAAACCACCCGAATGCGCAGTCGTCGCCTTGGCGATGGCCTTCATGGGTCCCAAGTGGCGGCGGCCTCCCATGTTCTACTACTCCTCGATGATGCCGGCGGACACAGAGAAGGTGGCCACCGACTCGTCGCTCTCCATGCACCTGGTTTCTGTCTCTGCCTGCATGGCGCAGCCGCAGGAACGGGAGGCATGGCCACAGACACGAGAGGCGCGGCCACCACAGACACTGGAGGCGCGATACGACACGGCAGTGATGACGCCCGTATCAGCGTACTCGCCGCCGTGCCGGCATGGAGCAACTCACCACTCCTCATCGAGCTAAACTGGAGCGACGAGTTGCTGAACCACGCGCCTGCTTGGGACGGCAACTGGCTCTGTTGGGCCAAGGGAGATTGGTGAAGCACCGAGCGGCCTCGCCCGTATCCGGAGGGCTCGGCAGGCCACCCAGACGGGTAATACGCCGGAGAATGGCTCATCGGAAGCGATCGGAAGAGTGGAGAAGAAACATAACATAGAGGGCGGACGGTAGGAGCTTGGCCGGCGTCTGGTGGAGCGGTGGAGGGGTGCGATTCTTGCCCGCTGTCTGTCTGGCCTCGTGTAAATAGAGGGCGGACGGTAGGAGCTTGGCCGGCGTCTGGCCTCGTTTAAACTGAGGGCGGACAGGAGGAGCTCGACCGGTGTTGCGTTTAGTTCAGGCCCGCTAATGAACGGATGTGTGGCCGGAGTAGGATTCTCGGTTTGCATGCGGGTTTAATGGAGTGGTTTAATGGAGGCGCCGGGCGTGCAGCGGGCGGCGCAGTACTATTCGATTTGACTGCACGTATGAGCCGTCAAATCACAAAGGCCCTCGCCTCTCGTGAAACCGACCGAGCTAGACTGCCCCGCCCTCTAGTCTTTTAAAAAATGTATAGACTCCACCTTTGTACAGTAGTAGTATCGATGGATTGCGCCATGGAGCAAAACTTGAAATAAAAAAAGGTGGTACATATAGAGAGCGCTCGTCGCCAAATTATGCATATAGTACTATTAAAAAGGCTTGTCACAATAATGGTATCCAGCACAAGTGCACAACCCACCCCTCAAGTAAAACTAAGCACCCTGGAATTCTTTGACAAAACTAAGCACCCTGAAATTCTTTGACAACTATACTACTGGCTATATGATGTTGGCCATATAGATTGTACTTATATAATGTGAAGAAACGAGTGGTAGTACTATACCAACTAAAATACGAAATGTAAGAAATACTAGTATGTACGTACTGAAGGGTTAAAGTAATGAGAAGAAACATAACATAGTTCTGCTGGGGGCTCAGCACAACACACCCCTCAAATTAAACTAAGCACACCTCAAATTAAACTTTGCAACTGCTCCGGTAGACACTGCATTAGAACCACCATGAGCAACGACACTACCACCTTACTCGGAGTCCTCGTCCACGTCCTCGACATCGTCCTTGTACCTCTTCCTCTTTGTCGATACTTGTTTGCTTGAACCGCACACTTGCCTCTTGCTCTTCATCCAACCCTTGTAGATATTGAAACAAAGGTAGCCATCCATTGCAGCATAGTGGATGTGGTCTATATCTAGTACATTCCGCTTCCATGCATAATGATGAAATGTGTATGGAGGTTTCTCCAGTTTACCGTACGAAGGATGAACCATGGCTCCTGCCAGGGTCAGCATTGAAGGCTGATGAGAGGACACCAGCCGATTCTTCTAGAAGTTGAAGGTGTTGCTTACAATGAGGCCTATCTGACCCAGGACTTCTTCGTTGTTACCAAAGTCTATAGTAACAAATTTGACTAGGTTGCTCCCAAGGAAGTACTTAAAATCCAGGCATTCAACGTCGGCATGGCATATTTGGTAGACCAAGCATAAGTCATGCACGCAAACCTGGATCACGGCGGGCTTCTTCCTATCTTCGTCCTTTAGATCCTTCTCTCGTCCCAGGACTGTGGTGTACTCAACATCTAGCCCAGCGACCCACTCATCATCTGAGTTTTCGAACATGCGTCTGAAGCGAGAAAGGCATCCTTTCACCGTTGCAGAAGAACGGGTGTAGATGACATCGAACTCATTGTCAGTGATGGTTCTAACCTTGTACTCACCGCCGATCATGGTGATTTGGGACGCCATGGATTTGGGAGTAGGGTTAGGATTAGTGGAACTACCATAATGTGAAAAGGACGGGACGACTAGGAGCGAACCGCCGTAGTATTAAAGGACGTGCGGGGATGAGTAGGACCGAACTGCCAGCGTTTGAATGGGAGGGTAGTGGCTTTCAATTATCCCATGATACGGGCATCCGAGAGCCCTTGGATCTGAGATCGAACAATTGCATGGATTGATTCTAGACCTATTGGTGAATATCCTATCCTGGAGGGTTATTCTGCAAATTTTCAGCAACTTAGCATGCGACCGTTTGATCTCAGATCCAAGGGCTGCCAGCAGCCCGTATCATGGTCGCGCCTACCACGACCGTCGCGTCGCTCGCGCGGTCGCGCCCTTGGAGATTTAACACGGTGCGTTAGGCTATCTGATGTTGGCATGTCATACATAGTCATCACTTAGTCACTCATACTACAACAAGGTTAGCTATAAGGTTGGCTATAAGTGTATTTGTTTTTTTACTTCTCTCTATCTCTTTCTTCGTAATCCCTCCGTCCCATAATATAAGAACGTTTTTTACACTAGTGTAGTGCCAAAAACGTTCTTATATTACGGGATACAAGGATTACTAGTATTTATTGCATTTGCCAAGGAGTGACCTCTTCCAATGAAATGCTGTGCTTATTAGTTTTTTGTTGCTAAGTTTGCTTCACTTAATTATCTATAGACTCAAAATTGTCTTTTCACCTAGGTACACGCGCTTAGCACCGTTTCTTCCTTGGGTCACCAAACTAGTCTCTCTCTTCTCGATTAACTTGCCACATTAGAATTTATGCCTATGTGGAAAGCTTAGCACCTGTAGGAGCAAGTAAGTACAATAATGCGCTTTACATGGCATTTTTGCATATGTGGAGGAAAGAGAGGCAAGGAAAAAGTGGAGAAGTGGGCTCTCATGCAAGAGCCAGCCTCTACTACATGGTGGAGCATTAGGAGAGGCACCTGTATGGAGGTGGTCAGGAATCGGGAGACTCACGCCGGTCGTAGTGCCGCAGTTAAAATGATAATGGCAAGTCAAATCACGGGGCAGAACTGACTACGCGGAACTTCCCCGCCTACCGTGCAGGAAAAGCCCGCGCCGTATACTCCCTCCGTCTAGGTGACCAAGGTGGAGAGGAAAATGAGAGAACTTAATGTTTAGTACTACCTCCGTCCTGGTTTATTGGTCCCCTTTGTAGTTTGTGCCAAATTTTGACTAAAGATTTAACTAACAAAATATTAATGCATGTCAACAAAAATTATATAGTTGGATTCGTATTTGAATATAAGTTTTCAAAGAAATAATTTTTTATGACATGCATGAACATTTTTTTAGTTTAATATATGGTCAAAATTTGGCACGAAATACAAGGAGGACCAATAAACCCGGACGGAGGTAGTATTTGCTAAGGCTGGTTGTAATGGTACTAGCCTTAGCATTTATGATGAGGTGTCATAGAATTAAATGAAGAAAGAGAAAGAGAGAGTTGAGTACTATGTGTCATACATGGCAATAAATAAAGTACTACATGATACTAACATATGATACATGGCGCAGGAGTACTAAGTATTATTAATAATGTTTTGCTAGAACTCATCTAGATGAGATATAATTTGGTCTCATTTATCTTTTATAGCCATTGGATGTGATGCTATAAGATGCGTGTGTGCTGATGTGGGTTTTATTTGTTCTTGTTTTCAAAGTGAATGAGACCAAATTATATCTCATCTAGATGAGTTCTAGGTACTCCCTTATTAATATCATTGCGTGCAACGAACTGACCACTGCATGTCATGTTTGATAGTCTTAAGTCATTAAAAGCCCCACATCTCTTATTGGTTGATTCCTCTATTTATGTCAAAAACTAAGAAACAACGTGAGAGTTAATGCACCACGCCTATGTGTTTACTATTTGGTTTTTGTAAGATGCCTTAATACTCACCTAGACGGAGGGAGTATTCGATTTGACAACAGGAGGCAAAGTTCCCGAGATGGCTTTAATGCAGACGAGGGAGGGAGTAGCGGTTCCCGAAATGTTGAACGGCTAATGCATCCTCCTTCAATTAATGCATGAGGGAAGTAATGGGAGGAGGTCTGGGAAAAGAGGCTGCACGATGTGAATGCAACACAGTTTGCCCTCATTACCCTCATATAAAGGCGCCCCTCCATTCCAATGTATCTACCACATCGTACGCACCTAAGCATTTGCCTAAGCACCTACACTAAGCGCAAAAGAGCTCACTTCAGACCCATGGCAGCAATGTGCGTGAGCGGCCAGCGGCTGTGCCAGATGGTCCACGACGCCGGCCTGCGGCATGGCGCCGAGGATCGTCTCCAGACGGTGTTGGAGACTGGATGGTGGATGGCCGCCGTCGACGTCAACTACGACTCTCAGTTGGACCAGATGATCGTTGCCACCAGCGACAAGTTCATCGTCCTCAAGAATCTCGCGGACGACTTCGCCGTACTCCTCCAGCCCGCGCGCCCGGGCTCCTCATTGCCTGCCACCCTAATCAGCCTGGTGGCCCTGCGACTGCCCGCCGACGCCACGAAGAATGTCCACCTGGAGATCGCGCTCGCCGTGAGGCGCCTCGCCCTGCAAGAATTGTTGACCTACACATCCATGTGTATGAGCAAATCGTGTACATAGGTATCTACAAGGCCAGTGAGGAAGCTACGATGTTGGCCTTCCTCAACCGGCTGGAAGCCTTGGATGCCTTTGCTGAGAAGCACCTCAACCTAGCCACAAAAGCCGCCGCTCCTTAGCCGCCGGTCGGTGGCCCTGCGCACTAAGTTGAGGAGGAGGAGGTCGTACGTTCATGGATCCATCTTTCTTCTTTCCTTCTGTAACCACCACTTCAATCACATCATTGTGGCCTTAATTCTTATTGTGCTGTTGCATTCTCGTTCCAGTCAATACTGACATGTGCGATCCCTTTGCTTAATTATATGCATCACTATAACTAGTACTCCATCCATCAATTTATAAGTTGTGCTTACCTTTTCCATCAACTTCGTGCAACGCGCGGGCATCTTGCTAGAAACACTAGAATATGTCTATATAATCGGTATGTGATAGTCCATTTGAAATCTCTGAAAAGACAAATGTTTAGGTACGGAGGGAGTAATATATTAGGAGTATATCAAAACAAGAGTGATTTATTTCAAGTTTGTGAACAAATACTACTATTCTACTACTTTGGATCTGTCGCAATGCACGGGAACATTTCTAGTAAAAGGAAAAGACCTGCCGCGTTCGCGTGGCACCCCCACACGCCCGGGATCGGGAGTACTCCACGGCCCGTCTGGCATGACACATAGCTTAGTGAAGGCGTGTTTCCTAGCATTTTCACTTTCATGTGGGACCGCCATTGAGCAAACCGACACCCCGCCTGTCACGCCCAAGATACTACCTTATCCTAAAGGAACTTGAAGGTCCCACCAAGGATAGAAGCGCATCTTGAAGACGTTTTTGCAAGGTGGATATCATTACATCAACATTACATAATAGAAGGGGATACATACAAAAGGCATACAATGCCACATTAATACAACATCATCTTACAAGAGAGCACCATCTGACTACGGGTGAAACACAGACAGGAACTCAAATGACATCCACCCTGCTAGCCCAGGCTGCTGCTGGAACCTATCCCCTGATCGAAGAAGAAGTAGAAGAAGAACTCCAAAACAAGCAAGCATCACTCTCACGTCATGATCATCGCATAACCTGCACCTGCAACTGTTGTTGTAGTAATCTGTGAGCGACGAGGACTCAGCAATCCCATTACAATGGGTAACAAGACTAGCAAAGCTTAATGGGAAAGGAAGGGGTAAAATGGTGAGGTTGCAGCAGCGACTAAGCATATATGGTGGCTAACATACGCAAATAAGAGCGAGAAGAGAGCAAACGGAACGGTCGTGTAGCTAGCAATGATCAAGAGGTGATCCTGAACTCCTACTTACGTCAAACATAACCCAAAACCGTGTTCACTTCCCGTACTCCACCGAAAAGAGACCATCACGGCTACACACACGGTAGATACGTTTTAATTCGGATCTAGTGTCAAGTTATCTACAACCGGACATTAACAAATTCCCATGTGCCACATAACCGCAGGCACGGCTTTCGAAAGATAATACCCTGCAGGGGTGTCCCAACTTAGCCCATCACAAGCTCTCACGGTCAACAAAGGATATTCCTTCTCCCAGGAAGACCCGATTAGTCTCAGAATCCCCGTTTACAAGACATTTCGACAATGGTAAAACAAGACCAGCAAAGCCGCCCGGATGTGCCACAAATCCCGATAGGAGCTGCACATATCTCGTTCTCAGGGCACACCGGATGAGCCAGACGTCGGGTTGGCATAGACCCTGGTTGCCCTGGGGGCGCCGAACATCGCTCGGTTTGGACCAGCACTTAGAGAAGCACTGGCCTGGGGGGCTAAAATAAAGATGACCCTCGGGTTGGCCGACCCAAGGGAAGGGTATAGGTGGTGGTGAGGCAAATGGTAAAACCAAGGTTGGGCCTTGCTGGAGGAGTTTTATTCAAAGCGAACTGTCAAGGGGGTCCCATAAATCACCCAACCGCGTAAGGAACGCAAAATCTGGGAACATAACACCGGTATGACAGAAACTAGGGCGGCAAGAGTGGAACAAAACACCAGGCACAAGGCCGATCTTTCCACCCTTTACCAAGTATATAGATGCATTAATTAAATAAGAGGTATTGTGATATCCCAACATAATCCTGTCCACCCAGGAGCAATCTTCAACTTCACTTGCAACTAACAATGCTATAAGAGGGGCTGAGCAAAAGCGGTAACATAGCCAAACAACGGTTTCCTTGGAAGGGTGAAAAAGGTTAGAGGCTGACATGGCAAATTGGGAGGCTTGAAGAACAAGTGATAGGTAGCGCAGCAAAGCGATAGAACGAAGCAACTAGCATAGCAATGATAGTAGTGAGATCCAAGGTAGCAGTCATCTTGCCTAAAATCCCGCTAGGAAGAAGAACGAGTCCATGAAGAAGATGAAGCCACGAAGACGAACCAAGCGTAAACGAACGAATCCTCACGATCGCAACGAAACGGTAACTATCGAGAAGAAGCACACAACATGGTAAACACACCACACATAGACAAGACATGATGCACAACCAAGCATGATGCATGACAAAGCTAGATGAGGCTACTCATGGCAAGAGATGATGCAAACAAGAACAACTCATCAAGGCAAGTTTAAATGAGGCCGGAAACAACATAGAACTAATCCGGTAAGTCCTCATATGCAAGTTTTGAAGTTGGTCCAGATCTGAACAAACATTATGTTCAAGTTGTTAAACAGCAAGTTAAGATGCACCAAGATGATCTACACGAAATTCTAGTCAAGTTAAATATAAAGTTCAATTAGTTCGGAGCTACGGCCTAAAAGATATGAGCAAAACAAGTTAAACATGACATTGATGCAAAATGCATAAAAACATCAAAAAACACTCCCAAAACATGTATGTAACATGATAATATGAATCTTCATGCAAAATCAAGCAATTTTCATATAGAGCACACTCAAAACGGAGCAACGGTTCAACACATACACTCTATACAAGTTTAAAGGACAAGCTGTCCAAAACAGCAACTAGGCATCTAGCAAGCATCAAAAAATATGCTACAGTACCTCAACATAAGAACAAAAGGCATGGGCATGAAGAACTGGTAAAGCATGACAAAACATGAACAATGAGCTATCTCCAGAAATCACTAGAACATGCTCAAAAGGACATGGCAAAATTGCAAATAATAACAGTTTACAGACTTAGCAGAAATAACATCAGGTTGCAATGTTTAGAGCTATCAAACAACATGCTGCAAGAACTTAACATGGCAAACCAAGGAATGGCATGCTAATACTAAAGACAAAGAACAAAACTCCCTTACTGAACTAATTCCAAAGATCAACAGAAAACATGGTAGCATCCATGCAAACATGGCAAATGATATGACAGATTCAGACATGGCAGGAACAACGGTAAGTAGGCATGTTTGTGATCTTGTACAACTCACCACAGAGAAATACATAGCATGACAAGGTTATCAGCTGTAAGAAGACATGTTTGTGAAGCTAATCATGGCAAGAGAAAGTTCATAGGGTACATGGATCACTAGCAAAGCACATGGCAAAACTGAACTTAACGTTAATCAGGCTGACAGCAACATTATTTAGCAAGTTTGGAGCAAGATAATAGCAAGTTACAGCATGCTATAAATGCAACCAAGGACATGGATGGATAGAAAATGACATGTATGAGAAAACATCCTTAGTGAACATCTCCAGATTATGCATAGAATGACTTGTAGCAGCAGATTTACATAGCATCATGATATAGCAGATTCAGCCCAGCAAAACAGCAACAACAAGTACCCTACTTTAGGAGCTCGATGCACTCACTACAAGACTCACAAAAATACATGGATTGCACCACTGTAAATATGGCATGATGTATCTCAACAGTCATGTAGACATCAAGCTCATAGGACGCATACACAAAATGCAATGAAAAAGATAAAACAACAATTTATAACAGTTTCAACAGGTTAACATCAACATGCACTCTTTCAACAACGATAATGGCATCAAGATGGAGTCAAACAAGCATGGCACAATGGAACAAAATGAATATCATCTCACAATGAATATTTTGATATATTATACATGCAAAATGGATCTGTGGATGAGGAGATATAGCATGTTGAACAGGGCATGAAAATGTTACAGATCTGGGGACGGTGGATTTTTACCTCCACGAAAGTCAATGGATCCGGGACGGCGGAGGCGCGTTTGGTTGGATGGGTGGGTAGATCTGATCCACCCCGAGTGGATTCGGTCGGAGAGAGCTCCCGCGAGCTCCGTGAGCTCCGACGACGATGAGCACGGCGGGGAGGCGTGGCCCGCAATAGGAGGAGGCGGCGGCGGCCAGGGCGCTGGCCGGCGGCGTGGAAGCCGGGCGGCGCGGTGGCGGAAGGAAAGGCACGGGGGAGCAGCGGCGGGGTGCGACCTGGCGGCGGGGAGCGAAGGTCACCGGGGCGGCGGAGGTTGACGGCAGCGCTCGGGCGTCGCGGCGCGGGGGCGGCGCCCATGGGCGACGGCGCTGGAGAGGCGGGGCGTGGGGCCCTGGTCACCGGCGGGAGGGGTAGGGCGGCGCAACCCTCCGGTGGCCGGCGGCGAGGTCGCCGGCGGCGGGGTCCGGCGGCAGAGCTCGCCGGCGGCGGCGGGGCACGCGGTAGGGAGCGGGCGGCGTGGCGTGGGGCCCGGCCGGGCCCGGCGCGGCCTGGGGCGGGCCGTCCGTCTGCTGGGCGGGCCGCGGCGGTGGATTATATTGAAATTATATTTAACCTGACTAAAAAATTCGGATAAAAATATTTCGGATCCCATCAAAATGTGGGAATTTTTTTTGAATTCTGTTTTGAGCGGTTGTTTGAAATTATCAATCGTTGTCCTAGCTAGAAGTTGGGTTGTACTTTTAACAAACTATAAATGGGCTATAGTAAATTCCATTAGAATTAAAAAATGGGTTGTACATTATTACAAATCGCAAATGGGCTATATGTTCTCTGCCAAATCCGAGTTGTGGGCCTACTAAGTTGACGCGTACCAAGGGCTTTGTCAACTTAGTCAATATAAACCATTCTAGCTGCAGTGATCATACGATGTCCATCCAACGGCCATAGTGCTTCTTCAACCTCTGGTCTTCATGCTCCAGCCGCCCAAAGCAGCGCTGGTCGGCCGCGTGCTCCTGCCTTCCGTGGCCGGCTGTGATGCCGTCAAGGCCTCACCGCCCCGTACTACTCCCACCACTGGCCAGGCCATCCCTCTACTCACCCGCAGCCCCTGTTATTCTGCGGCGACGGCAGCCTCACACCGTAGCGGAACCAGTGAACCCTTGTACTCCTCTCTGCGCGGGCTTCCCCCGTTGCGTCTTTCCCGACTCCGCGTCGTCCCCTTCCTAGGCTTCGCCTTCGTCCACGGCCCTGGTGCTCTCGGCGCGGCGTGGTCAACATGGTCAACGATCGACTTCCATCGGAAGAGTACTGTACGTGGAGAGGCTAACAGCTGGGTCCAGGCGGCCGCAAGGAAGTGCCTCCTTATTACACGCAAAATAATTATTCCTCCACCTGACAGCAGGGACCCACCGGACGAGCAACCTTATTTTGCGAAAAAAACGTTTCCCCCCTGACTGCTGGGACCCACCGGACGGGCCACCGCATTTCGTGAAAAAAATATTCCCTCCGTTGTCAGCTCGGACCCACCGGAAGTGCCTCCTTATTACACAAAAAAAAGAATACTCCCCCTGCTAGCTGGGACCCACCATGGTGGGAGACTGACTTGTGGGCCTACTAAGTTGACTGGGATGGGGGCCTTTGTCAACTTTAGTCAATATGAACGATTCTAGCTCCAGTGACCGTACGATGTCCATCCAACGGCCGTAGTGCTTCTTCAACCTCTGGTCTTCTTGCTTCAGCCACCCAAAGCCGCGCCGGTCGTGCCGCATGCTCCTGCCTCCCGTGGCCGGCTATGCTGCCGCGGAGGCCTCACCGCCCCTACTATTCCCACCGCTGGCTAGGCCCTGCGGCGACGGCAGCCTCACACCGCAGCTGAACCAGTGAACCCTCGTACTCCTCTCCGTGCAGGCTTCCACTGCCGCGTCTTCCTCGGCTCCGCGCCGTCCCCTTCCTAGGCCTCGCCATCGTCCACCGCCGTAGTGCTCTCGGCACGGCTTGGTCAACGTGGTCAAGGAATGACTTCCATCGGACGTGGACTGTACGTGGAGAGGCTGACAGCTGGGTCCACGGCCACAGCAAGGAAGTGCCTCCTTGTTACGCTGAAAATAATGATACCTCCACCTAACAGCAGGGACCCACTGGACGGGCCACTGTATTTTGCAAAAAAATGTTCCCCCCTGACTGCTGGGACCCACCAGCTACATCTTCGCACGCAAGGAAGTGCGTCCGAGAAAAAAACGATTCGCCCCCCTGACTGCTAGGACCCACCAGCTACATCTTCGCACGTAAGGAAGTGCGTCCAAAAAAACGATTCACCCCCCTGACTCCTGGGACCCACCAGCTACATCTTTGCACGCAAGGAAGTGCGTCCGGAAAAAAATGATTCGCCCCCTGACTGTTGGGACCCACCAGCTACATCGCACGCAAGGAAGTGCCTGACAGTCGGGACCCACCTGGTCAAAGCGTACGTAGCGTTGTCATTCTGGTCGCGAACGTGTACGTACATACTGGTCGATGTAGAGGCGCGCATGTGTCGTACTAGAGGCGCGCACGTAGCATGTACACGTACGTACAGCGGCCAATGTGCAAGAAAGAAAATACGGTCTCGAACGCCTACTCACGCATACGTACGGCCAGGGCTCGTGTACATGGCTGGGTCGGAACGGAGAAACAACATCGTCGTCGTGTTCATGGGGAGCCAACCGGCTGGGTCGGAACGGAATGCGTCGTCGTGTTCATCGGGAGGGCTTGGATGGAACAGGAGATGAAAACGAGGCCTGGCGTACCGCAGAACGGAGGAAATGGCCTTGTCTTCGACCGGCCACGTTGGAAATGGGATCCTATTCATCGGGAGGGGTGTGGCGTACCGCAAAACGGAGGAAACGGACCTCCTACGGTCGAAACGGGGGTCCTGTTGATCAGGAGGGGTGTGGCGTACCGGTAAACGGACAAAATGGACTTGTGTTGGAGTGCTACGGTCGAAACGGGGGTCCTGTTCATTGGGAGGGGTGTGGCATACCGCAAAACGGGACTCCACGGGATACTGTTCATCTCCACCGTCGACCTCCTCTAGCCTCCACGGGCTACCGTCGACCTCCTCCAGGCTCCACGGGCTCCTGTTCATCCAGCCTCCACCGCGCCCTACTCCACCTGCTACTGTTCAACCACCCCTCCACGGGCACCCCTCCACCGTCTACTATTCATCCAGCCCTACACGGGGTCGTCCTATTCATCCAGCCCTCCACGGGGTCCTGTTCATCCAGCCCCAACCGACTCTATCGATCGGGGTCTTGTTCATCTAGAGGCAGCACCACCGCTCACTGTTCATCCACCCCCCAACGCTCATAGTTCATCCCAGAGGCAGCATCGATCGGCTTTAGTTAGCAGCAATAGCGAAGGAATCGGTCGATCGGGTTCAGTTAACACCCATCGATCGATCGCTCAGGTTCAGTAACACGTAGCCTACAGTGCAAGCGCTCGGTTCAGTTAGAGCCCAACGCCTCGCTCGGGTTCAGTTAGAGCCAACGCCTCGCACACACGCGCGTATGTGTACGGGAGAAATGCGCATCGCTTGCCCCCGACCGCCCACTGTAACCGGGAACTCCCCGAAATTTTCCTCGCCCTCACTTCTACCACAGTTTTTTCCGTCATGTACGGCCCAAAGAATGTCATGCAGCTGCGTCTCCAGCCCGCCCAGGACGAAAAGCCCATTTTCTGTCATGATTTTTTGTCATAGAAGTAGGAGCCCACCACATCTATGATGATACCGGGTTTTTCACAATTATCGTCATAGAAGTGTCATAAGTATGACAGAAAAATGTTTCGTTCGGCCCAAAATGTCATGGATGTGTCTTTTTTTTGTAGTGCTCCTTATAAAATGGTTTACGGAAAAGCTTGTCATTTGCCTCCTGAGTTAGAACATAAACCATGTTGCGAAATTAAAGAACTCAACTATGATTTCAAACTTGCTGGTGAAAAGAGGTTATTTGATATTAGTTCACTAGATGAATGGAGAACCCAAGCCTACGAAAATGCCAAGTTATGTAAAGAAAAAGTGAAAAGATGGCATGATAAGAGAATCCAAAAGCTTGAGTTTAAAGTTGGAGATTATGTTCTTCTGTACAACTCTCGTTTCAGATTCTTTGTAGGCAAACTACTCTCCAAATGGGAAGGACCGTATGTTATCGAGGAGTTTTATCGATCTGGAGCCATCAAAATAAATAATGCCAAATGTACTAACCTGAAGGTTGTCACAGGAAAAGAATAAAACATTATATCTCATGTACGCCCATTAATGTTGAAAGCAATATTATCCAAACTATGAAACCTGAAGAACACATAAAGGAAACCTTCTGGAATACTCCAAAATCATGAAAAAGAGGAGGTTCATGATACGGTAAGTAAACAGACTCCAAAAAATCTGCAAAAATATTATCTATCAGTTTTGGAATATAATAAAGACTAGGAAAATAAGAAACAGCTAAGAAGGTGTCGTGGGAAACCACGACCACCTATGGGACCAGGAGGCCCCTTGCTGGTTCCGCAGGGGGACGTCGCGTTGCACAAAGAGCAGACGAACTTGAGGCAGCACGACAGAGATCACACCGGCAGATTTACCCAGGTTCGGGCCGCCGCGAGGCGTAAAACCCTACTCCTCCATTTGGTGGATTGATGGTTGAAGTGTGGTGGTGGAGTGCAGTACACTTGCCCGGCAAGGGTTGCCTCAGGGCGGTAGCGACTACGCGCATATGGGGGTGTGAGCTATCCAACCTTCTAACCATCTACGGTTGCCAAGGGACTCCTTTTATAGATCAAGGGGTCACCACAATGGCAAAGTAGTCATTATGCATTGATATGATAGCAAACAGTGCTATCATACCTAACTCTGTGGGCTGATAGTGCGCATTTAATGAACCGCTCAACATCACATCGTTGGTTGCCCGGCAAGGCTTGCAAGGCTATCTTGCCAGCTGCATGTCTGCTTGTTTGACACGCCATAGGACGGGTGTCATCTGTGGGTTTTTCCTCCAGGGAGAGGCTGGCATCTCGCCAATGGCTGCCACTTAATCACTCTGCGGCTTGACACTGCACTGATCGATGACGTGAGTCGTGGTGGAGTGGTTGGTGAGGTGATTTAGCCTTCGCAAGTCCCGGCAGGCCCTACCGGGACACCTTGGTCATCTTCCTCAGGGGGCGGCCTCGTCCCTTGTCGAGCTCGCCTACCCGACAAAGGAGGCCTCTCAATCGATGATATCTTGCTTCTCTGGCTTGGTCTTGGTCCCTCTGATCTGCTTGTTTGTCCTTCGAATCTCTTGGTTTCTTGTACTCTGTCTTGGGTTGGTGCTTTAATATTGACCCCGTGCATTTGCACAGTCAGGAGAACAAACCCAGGGTTTGTTGCACCGACAGAAGCACCCGGGCCTTCCCCGAGCGCACTGTCGAGACCTTCTCTGCTTCTTCATTAGTCTTGATTTCGGGCCAGTTTCCGGTTTCCCCGCATGTCGTGTAAAGCCAATGGTGGCGGGGCCATGATGACCCACAAGTACATGGGGTCAATTGTAGCCTTTTTGATAAGTAAGAGTGTCGAACCCAAAGAGGAGCAGAAGGAAATTACAAGTGGTTTTAAGCAAGGTAATGTCTGCAAGTGCTAAAATTGTAAGTAGCAGAGTAGTTTGATAGCAAGATAATTTGTAACGAGCAAGTAACGATACTAGTAAAAAAAAGTGGAGCAAGGTAGCCCAATCCTTTTCAGGCAACGGAAAGGCCAAAACGGTCTCTTATGATAAGCAAAGTGTTCTTGAGGGTACACGAGAATTTCATCTAGTCACTTTCATCACGTTGGCATAATTTGCGTTTGCTACTTTGATAATTTGGTATGTGGGTGGACCAGTGCTTAGGTTTTGTTTTTACTTGAACAATCCTCCTACTTACGATTAACCCTCTTGCAAGCATCCGCAACTATGAGAAAATTATTAAGAATAAATTCTAACCATAGCATTAAACTTTTAGATCCAATCGGTCCCTTACGGAATAGCGCATAAACTAGGTTTTAAGCTTCTATCACTCTGGCAACCCATCATCTAATAACTACTCCACAATGCATTCCCTTAGGCCCAAATATGGTGAAGTGTCATGTAGTGGACATTCACATGACACCACTAAGGTAATCACAACATACATATATCATCAAAATATCGAACACATATCAAGTTCACATGATTACTTGCAACATGATTCCTCCTGTGACCTCAAGAACAAAAGTAACTACTCACAAATGATAATCATGCTCAAGATCAGAGGGGTATTAAATAGCATAATGGATATGAAAATATAATCTTCCACCAAATAAACCATATAGTAATCAACTACTACTAGTCACCCACAAGCACCAATCTATAGTTCCGGTACAAAGATTGAACACAAGAGATGAACTAGGGTTTGAGAGGAGTTGGTGTTGTTGAAGATGTTGATGAATATAGCCCTCCCCTAGATGGGAGAGTTGTTGGTGATGACGATGACAATGATTTCCCCCTCAGGGAGGGAACTTCCCCTGGCAGACTCGCTCCGCCGGTGGGCAAAACTGCTCCTGCCCAAGTTCCGCCTTGAGACGGCGGCGCTTAGTCCCAAAAGTCCTCTCCTCATTTTTTTCTAGGTCAAAATGACTTATATACTAGAAGATGGGCACCGGAGGTGGGCCTGGGTGAGCACAACCCAGCAGGTCGCGCCTAGGTGGGTTGTGCCCACCTGGTGTCCAAAAATTCTTATTTATTCCATAAAAAATCCTCTTGAAGTTTCAGCTCATTTGGAGTTGTGCATAATAGGTAGCTTGACGTAGCTATTTCAGGTCCAGATTTCTAGCTGCTAGAATCCCCCTTTGTGTAAACCTTGCATCTTATGATTGAAAAGGCATTAAAATTACTCCAAAAAGAATTATTATACAATAAAACAACATAAATAACAGTAAAACATGATGCAAAATGGACGTATCAGGCCGCTCCAGTAATGGCCCGTGAATGAGTTTAACGCATGGGGTAGAAACTGCCAATTCACTCTTCACACCATGCCCTTAGGTGTGACGCCCCCGATTCAATCGTACACTAATCATGCACGCAAACGTGTACGATCAAGATCGGGGACTCACGGGAAGATATCACAACACAACTCTAAAAACATAAATAAGTCATACAAGCATCATAATACAAGCCAGGGGCCTCGAGGGCTCAAATACAAGTGCTCAATCATAGACGAGTCAGCGGAAGCAACAATATCTGAGTATAGACATAAGTTAAACAAGTTGGCCTTAAGAAGGCTAGCACAAACTGGGATACAGATCGAGAGGCGCAGGCCACCTGCCTGGGATCCTCCTAAACTACTCCTGGTCGTCGTCAGCGGCCTGCACGTAGTAGTAGGCACCTCCAGTGTAGTAAGAGTCGTCGTCGACGGAGGCGTCTGGCTCCCTGGCTCCATCATCTGGTTGCGACAACCAGGTAGAAGGGAAAGGGGGAAAAGAGGGAGAAAAGCAACCGTGAGTACTCATCCAAAGTACTCGCAAGCAAGGACCTACACTACATATGCATGGGTATATGTGTGAAGGGCCATATAGATGGACTGAACTGCAGAATGCCAGAATAAGAGGGGGATAGCTAATCCTATCGAAGACTACGCTTCTGGCAGCCTCCGTCTTGCAGCATGAAGAAGAGAGTAGATTGAAGTCCTCCAAGTAGCATCGCATAGCATAATCCTACCCGGCGATCCTCCCCTCGTCGCCCTGTGGGAAAGCGATCACCGAGTTGTCTATGGAACTTACCTGGTGTATTTTATTAATTATCCAGTTCTAGTTGTCATAAAGTCAAGGTACAACTCCGGGTCGTCCTTTTACCGAGGGACACGGCTGTTCGAATAGATTAACTTCCCTGCAGGGGTGCACCACATAACCCAACACGCTCGATCCCATTTGGCCGGACACACTTTCCTGGGTCATGCCCGGCCTCGGAAGATCAACACGTCGCAACCCCACCTAGGCCTAACAGAGAGGTCAGCACGGCGGTCTAACTCCTATGGCGCAGGGGTCTGGGCCCGTCGCCCATTGCACACCTGCACGTTGCGAGGGCGGCCGGAAGCAGACCTAGCAACCTCCATTACAAAGGAAGTCACGTTACGCGGTCCAATCTGGCGCGCGCCACTCAATCGCTGACATCTAGAAGGCTTCGGCTGATACCACGACATCGAGTGCCCATATCTTTCCCACGTAGTTGGTTAGTGCGTATAGACCAAATGGCCATACTTAGATCAAATACCAAGATCTCGTTAAGCATGTTATTATGAAGCAACCACGGAAGCCGACCAGGGCCAGGCCCACCTCTCACCTAGGTGGTCTCAACCTGCCCTGTCGCTCCGCCACAAAGATCCACAAAGAGGGCTGGCGGGACAAAGGTCCTTTCAGCCCCCAATCCGTGAATCACTCGCGGGTACTCTTTGAGCGGACCCGACTTTAGTCACCATCTGTAGTATGTATATATGTATAGTATATACCCGTGATAACCTCCCGAGTGATCACGACCCAATAGTATAGCAAGGCAGACTGACAAGAATGTAGGGCCAGTGGTGATAAACTAGCATCCTATACTAAACATTTAGGATTGCGGGTAAGGTATCAATGACTGTAGAAACAATGACAGGCTATGCAATAGAATAGGAGTAACCGAACAGTAATATGCTACACTACTCTAATGAAAGCAGTAGAGAGAAGAATAGGCGATATCTGGTGATCAAAGGGGGGGCTTGCCTGGTTGCTCTGGCAAGGAGGGGTCTTCAACTCCATAGTCGAACTGGGCAACAACAGCGTCGGTCTCGTAGTCTACCAGAGAGAAGAGGGGGAAGAAACAGTAAATACAATGCAAACATAAGCATGACGATGCATGACAAGACAATGAGCGGTGTTAGGTGTGCCCTAACGCGGTAATAGGTGATACCGGCGAAAGGGGGAAACATCCGGGAAAGTATCCCTGGTGTTTTGCGTTTTCGGACAAGTGAACCGGAGGGGGGAAGTTGTGTGTTTGCTATGCTAGGGAGGTGTGGCGGACGAACGGGCTGCGTATCCAGATTCGTCTCGTTGTTCTGAGCAACTTTCATGTAGAAAGTTTTTTCATCCGAGCTACGATTTATTTTATATTAATTTTAAAAGATTTAATTATTTTTAGAATTTATTTAATTATTTAATTCTAACATTATCCAGAACAGTGAAAGTTGATGTCATCATGACATCACCACGATGTCAGCAGGTCAAACCCAGCTGACCAGAGTCAAACTTGGCTCGTGGGTCCAATGGGACCCACCTATCATTGAGACAGAGGTGAAAAAGGGTTTGTTTTAAACTAATTAGGATTAGTTAAGTGTGGGCCCCATTAGTCAGTGAGATATTAGTGTGTTAATTAACTAATTAATAAATTATTTATTATTTTTGTTTTTGTTTTTTTTATTATTTTATAATTCTATTTTTAAGGCGGGCCCTACGTGTCATAGACACAAGGGCCTATCGGGCAGGGTTAGCAGGTAGCGAGCGCTGGCAAAACGGGGGTGCGGGTGTAGCCCGCCCAGGCAGCCAGGGAGAGCTGGGCGCGGGCGCCGGTAGCAAGGGACCACACGAGCGCCGGCCGAAACAGGACGGCGGGGTGGAGGGGACCGGAGCCGTGGGCGCTCGAGCGGGACTAGCCGGAGCTGCGATGCCAGGGGGTGTGAAGGCCAGGCAGGAAGGGGGGTGGGGGTGAGGTCGGGCCACGACGACTGCGGGAATCCAGGGCGCAGGCGCCGGACTCAGCCGCGGGGGCTACGGCCACTACGCGAGCGGTCAGGGGTGGTCGCGGGTGTGCGGTTGGAGGAGGGCAACGGGCAGGGGCCGGTCAGCCCATGTGCGGCAACGTCGACGGCCGGAACGAGCGATAGGGACGGGAAGACAGGGAAGAGCTCACGGACGGTGTAGGGGAGTGGCAGCGAGCTCAAGGAGGACAGGGACGACGGCGGTCCGGCGATGTTGGCGAGGTGGAGTAGCTTCGGACGGTATCGGGCGATGAGGCGCGGCATCAAGGTGGTTCCAGGGACGGCGAGCGGCGGCGTTGTCGAGGGCGCCGGCGACGTAGGGGCGGCCCCCTCCTGATCCATATCGGGCAGAGAGGAGCGAGGGAGAGGGGGGTCGGTGAGGAGGAGGTCGAGGACGGCCTGTCCGGCAGGGAGGCGGCGGTTCCTTGGGCGCGGGCGCGCCGGCGAGGTAGAAGCGGGGCGACGGCGGTCGACGGGGTCGGGCCCCTCCCCGATCCAGATGGGATCGAGAGGAGAGGGGGGAAGAGGGAGAGGCGAGTGAGTGGGGGAGTGGGGGTGTCGGTAGGATAGGGTTTGACCGGGTGGGGGTTAGTAGGCGTGGGTGGGCCAGCCTGGTTTGCCCAATGGCTAGCTGGGCCGAGGCCTAGTGGGGGGGAAGGGAGCAGGCTTTTTTTTGTTTAGTTAGGTTCTGCTTTTCTTTTTATTTAATTGTTTTGTTGTTTCCATCCTCTATAAAATATCTAGGCATTTTATAAAAATGTGTTTATTGCACCATATTTACATATGCAAATTATGGCACCTCCCGAACATTTTTGTTTTAACTTTTGAAAACTTTTGATGTTTGGCTTTATTTCGAATTTGAATTTGTATCGGCTTCGAACTAACGGGAGATTAGCAACAGTAATCGAGGTGATGTGGCATCATTAGCGGAGGTTCACTGTAGCTTAAATATCCGGGCGTCACATTATCCTTAGCCACGTATACTGCATGTATCGCGTGGGGTAGGTAACGGAGGCGCGTGGCACGGGAGAGCGTCAAGGTGAGGGCCCGGTCGTCTCGAATTGGCGGAGGAGGACGGTGATCGCCTATTGAGGGAGCGGCTTCCCTCCCCGACCCTCCTATAAAAGGAGGGTGGATGAGGGGTGGAGTCATCTATTCTCGCATTCTTTTTCTACTCCGTCTTCTGCTGCTGGTGGTCATGTTGAAGAGGAGAGCCTGGGGTCAGCCCCCTGGCTCCATCTTGAAGCCTCTCGCGAGTTTGAAAGGGAGGCTCAGGCGGCGCCGTGACAACACCAGGGGTGGCGACTTCGGTGTTCTCGCCGCCGGCCGCCCATGGCCTTGACTTTAGTGGGAGGGGATGTGAACGACACCATGTCGCGGCCCGAGGTGGGTGAGGGAGTCCTGGATTTGGGGGTCCTCAGACAGCCGGACTATATACTTTGGTCGGACTGGTGGACTATGAAGATACAAGATTAAAGACTTCATCTCGTATCCGGGTGGGACTCTCCTTTGCATGGAAGGCAAGCTTGGCAATCCGTATATGTAGATTTCCTTCTCTGTAACCGACTCTGTGTAACCCTAGCCCCCACCAGTGTCTATATAAACGGAGGGCTTAGTCCGTAGGACAACAACAATCATAATCATAGGCTAGCTTCTAGGGTTTAGCCTCTACGATCTCGTGGTAGATCAACTTTTGTAATACTCATATCATCAATATCAATCAAGCAGGAAGTAGGGTATTACCTCCATCGAGAGGGCCCGAACCTGGGTAAACATTGTGTCCCCTGCCTCCTGTTACCATCAGCCTTAGACGCACAGTTCGGGACCCCCTACCCGAGATCCTCCGGTTTTGACACCGACATTGGTGCTTTCATTGAGAGTTCCACTGTGCCGTCACGGTGAGGCTTGATGGCTCGCCTTGTTGTCAAGGACAACATCACCTCTGGGGGAGCCCTGGCTGTAGGCCAAACTCTCCGACTAGGCGGCTTCGTCATGACCGCTAGTTCGGCCGTCGCGCCGACAATGACTTCTCAGGTCATCAAAAGCAGCCTCCACGCCAGCTCCGAATTCACCGAGCAGATGGATCCAATGGAGCTCTCCTCCCTGAACGAGCTCTTGGATCGCATCGCTGCTTTGGGATTCGCTACGGACTATGATTGAATCTAGCTTAAACCCGACCAAAGGGAGATTAACTCTCCGCTGGTCACCCATCAGATAGTGGTGGTGGAGGAGCAATGCAGCAATTCTTCCTCTATTTCGAGGACGAACTATGTCCGGATTCCCGAGCTCTCCGAGCCGGATACCCGTCTACGGGAGGACATGGCCCAGGCTCCAAACCTAGAATCGGACAGCGGGCCAGAAAAATTGGGCAACATCCCGGAGCCCGAGCTGCCAAGCTCAGAAGCTCCTCTGCCCCTGGGTTTCAGATCAGGTTAGGGTTTGGACTTAAATCTACCCACCCACCACGATACAAGTGATCTTTCCCACATTAGACAGGAGCCCCAAGAGACAATACATCACCTCTAGGCCAGATTGCTCCTTGTAATGAGCAAGTTAAGGACTATCGCGAAGAAGACGCAATCTCATTCTTTTGCAAAAATTGCACGGACAAGGGAATCCTCAACGCCATAAGTCGTCGTGACATAGCACACTTCGCTGACTTGGCGCCATAGTACAAAAGTACTGTGCGATGGAAAGTGCCGTGAATACCCAAACAAAAATCTGGGATCCTCCGGCTCTCACTAAACCCCTCGTCCGAACTAAAAGGGTGCACTCTCGCAAGTCACCCGATCCAATTACAAAGAAACCAAAGCCCACTACAAGGCATGGACCCGTATTGGAGGGATGGCTCAATGGGCCATGCAAAATTCACAGCACACCGGATACCATACCAACACACAGCCTTAGAGCATGTTGCATACTCCAGCAGGTGGCCAAGAGCAGCGAGGATCTCCTCATCAACAATAATGCAGAGCATCATCCCGCCGAAAATAACAATACATTATTAACAGTTTTCGAGACTTTCGCCTCAAATAATAGGCGCAAGCGAGTACTCTGCAGCCTTGCCGAATTCTAAAACGTTGCAGCAATAAATCCATGGAACGATACGGCCATAACCTTCAATGCCAGTGAAGAACCACAATTCCGAACAGTTTGAGCACCAGCCGCTTTGGTCCTTAGTCCAATTGTGGACGGCTTTCGGCTTACTAAAGTGCTCATGGACGATGGAAGCGGATTAAACCTCATCTACGAGGAAACTCTTAATAAAATGTAAATAGACAAGAGCCGCATCGAGCAAAGCAGCACGACCTTCAGAGGAATCATCCCTAGTCGAGAGGCACGATGTGCGGAAAAAATCACACTAGATGTGGTATTCGGCACGCCGGAGAATTATAGGTTCGAAGAAAGCACATTCCAAGTGGCCCCGTTCAGTAGCGGATACCACGCTCTTTTAGGGCGGGATGCATTCACGAGCTTCCAAGCTATACCCCATTATGGGTACATGAAGCTCAAGATGCCCGGGCCCATTGGAATCATCACTCTAGCTAGTGATCCGGACATAGCACTCCGCGCCGAAAATAAAACCGCCACACTGGCCCTTGAGGGATTATCTGAAGCCCTCGCGACCGAAGAACTAACTGCGCTGCACTCCACAGTGGACAGGGACGACGTGATACTCGACAAACGACCCAAGTCCACCTCTTTCAAACCAGCGGACAAAATAGTCAAATTCCTGGTCCACCCAACGGACCCTACAAAAACAGCATCCATCGGGGCACAGCTGAACCCCACAATAGACGCTGCACTGCGGGAGTTCTTGCGCGAGAATTGGGACATCTTCGCCTGGCATCCTTCAGACATGCCAGGAATACCACGCAGGCTGGCCGAGCATAGCCTAAACATACTAAAGGAATACAAGCCAGTCAAGTAGACTCTTCGGCGTTTCTCAGAACCTAAGCGACAAGCCATGGGAGAGGATCTAGCCAATTTACTCGAGGCCGGATTCATTAGAGAAATAAAACATCCGGACTGGCTAGCAAACCTGGTGATGGTACCAAAGAAGGACAAATCCTGGCCCCTATGTGTCGATTTCAAGGACCTCAATAAGGCTTGCCCCAAGGATCCCTTCCCCCTCCCCCGCATCGATCAAATTATCGACGCTACTGCAGGACACGACTCATTGTGCTTCCTCGACGCATACTCCGGATACCATCAAATCAAGATGGCGGAATCCGATCAAGCCGCAATGGCATTCATCACTCCATACGGCCCCTTCTGTTTTAACACCATGCCTTTCGGGCTCAAAAACGCTGGTGCAACCTATCAGCACATGATTCAAACATGCCTGGAAACACAAATCGGCAAAATAGTGGAGGCATACATAGACGATGTGGTCATCAAAACAAGACACGACGAATCTTTAATAGACGACTTGAGGCTTACGTTCGACAATCTCTGAACATATGACATCAAGCTCCATCCGGAAAAATGCATTTTCGGCGTGCCCGCTAGAAAGCTCTTGGGCTTCATCATTTCCAACAGAGGAATTGAAGCAAATCCGAATAAAATCCGAGCTCTGTCATAGTTGGCTACCCCAACAGACCTCAAGCAAATCCAGAAATTGATTGGATGTGTGGATGCCCTAAGCCGCTTTATCTCCCAATTGGGAGAAAAGTCACTACCTCTTTATCGCCTTCTTCGACGCACCGAACACTTCGAGTGGACAGACGCGGCCACGGCCGGACTGGAAGAAATAAAGGCCCTCTTGGCCAGCAATCCAATCCTGGTTGCGCCAAATATCGACGAACCCATGCTGTTGTATATAGCTGCAACACACCAGGTTGTAAGCGCAGTACTCGTCGTTGAACGAGAGACGGACGGACATAAGTTCCCGCTTCAAAAGCCAGTATACTACGTATCCACTGTCCTCACTCCATGCAAATCACGGTACCCACATTATCAAAAGATAGCATACGCAGTCTTCATGGCATCCCAGAAACTACGACACTACTTTCAAGAGTGTTCAATCACGGTCGCCTCTGAAGTACCACTCAACGATTTAATAAATAACTGCGATGCCATGGGCCAGATTGGTAAATGCGCTATCGAGCTCCTCCCGTTCGTTATAACATACAAACCACGGCGATCCATTAAATCGCAAGTACTGGCTGACTTCGTCGCCGAATGGACAGAAGCCGAACTCCCTAAAGAGTACGGCACGCACTCCAATTGGATCATGCACTTTGACAGCTCTAAGATGCTGGCTGTTCTGGGGGCAGGCGTTGTCCTGACGTCCCCCACCAGAGATACAGTCCAACACGTACTGAAAATATTATACACAGACTCCAACAATGTAGCCGAATATGAGGCTCTATTGCATGGCCTTCGGATGGCAGTCTCCATGGGCATTCAACGCCTAGAAGTGCGTGGGTATCCGAACCTCGCAATATCTCAAATAAATGGAGACTTTGACGCCAAGGACCCAAAAATGGCAGCTTACCATAATGCCGTCCTCAAAATGTCAGCTCGGTTTGAGGGATCGAATTCCACCATGTGGTCCGAGGGAACAATCAAGCGGCGGATATCCTCGTCCGCATCGGTGCTAAACGCGACCCCGTCCTACCTAACATCTTCTTGGAAAGGCTGTTCAAACCATCGGTGGTGTGGGAAGGGGAGACCGGCAATACTAGTCCGGATCCGAACACAACCCCAGATCCCAAACACTCCGACGTAATTAGAGGCTCTGCCACCGAAATAACACCTTCGGTCTACGCAATTATGGCTATTATCGCCCCGTGGACAGAACCCTTCTTAGCCTACCTAAATAGGCAAGAACTCCCTGAGGACCAAAATGAGGCACGTTGCATTGTGCGGCACTCTAAAGCCTACAAGGTTCGCGAGGGCGAGCTTTATAGGAAAAGCGCTACCGAAGAACTCCAAAGGTGCATCTCCGAAGAGGAACGACGGCAACTTTTGGCAGAAATTCATGCTGGACTCAGCGGCCACCACGCCGCAGCTCGGGCCCTTGTAAGCAAGGCCTTCCGTATAGGTTTCTACTGGCCTACAGCCCGAGCAGACGCACAGGACCTCGTCCAAAATTGCGTCGGTTGCCAGCTTTTTGCAAATGAAAGCCATATGCCACCCACCGCTCTCCAAGCAATCCCCATAACCTGGCCCTTTGCGGTCTGGGGGCTCGATATGGTTGGACCCCTTAAAGGACGAAGTCATAAGAAAAGATACTTGTTGGTCATGGTGGATAAATTCACCAAATGGATAGAGGCCAAACCAGTTAAAACGGACGAGTCCGGACCAGTGATAGACTTCATATTCGAGGTCGAACACCGTTACGATGTCCCCCACAGCATCATCACTGATAATGGTCCAACTTCACAGCCGATGAGATGAAAACTTGGTCCGGCAACATGGGCATTAAGCTCGATTATGCCTCCGTCTATCACCCCCAAACAAATGGTCAAGTCGAATGAGCAAATGGTCTTATTATGAGCGGCATCAAACCCAGACTAGTGCAATCCTTGAAGGAATCAGATACGCACTGGGTTGAGGACCTCGACTCCATATTATGGGGGCTGCGGACCACGCCGAATCGCACTACCGTATACACACCATTCTTTAAGGTGTACGGCCCAGAGGCGGTATTACCCTGCGACATCATTCATGACTCACCTCGAGTGCGCATGTAAGAAGAGAAAGAAGTTGAGCTTGACCGAAAGGACACTTTAGATACCCTGGAGGAGGAGCATGACATCGCAAAAGCCCGCTCCGCATTCTATCAGCAGCAGGCTCGAAGGTATCAAAGCAGAGAAGTACGGGCCAAAACTTATAACATTGGCGAACTCGTTCTACGCCTACAGGAGAAGAAAAAGGACAAGTTCAAGCCCAAGTGGGAGGGTCCCTTCATCATTGATAAAGTTCTCACTGGAGGAGCGTACCGTCTGCGTGACACATCTGACAATCGACTCGAGCCAAACCCATGGAACGCGGCCAGACTCCGACGATTCTACGCCTAGTGCCGGACTCTGAGTTCGTCTCCTTACCTCCGCCTTCTTTTATATAGCTGCTTTATTTCCTTCTTTCTTCCTATTTCTTTATGGCCTTAAAAGCTTAACGTGTGTCTTGACTACACAATCTTGACGCGCCATGCACGCTCATTATACCTAGGGGCTTCTTATACAGAAGCTTAATATAATTATCTCTCGAGCTTTATGCCCTCCGCATATGCATCACTTTTCCATATGTACCTTTTTTCGCCATTATATGCATCGATATGAATAAGTTTTGGCCAAGCTGGGTTGCCTGGCTCCTGTGTTTATGCCCTACGTTCCCGTTAGTTCGACTAGGGCATAAGGGGAGCACCTCTGCGATTGTTATTGCCGAGTCAGCCGGATGTGTACCTCAGACTGGGTGAAGCCGAAAGCTAGCGTTCTTAAGGGAATATTCGGTCGGCAAACAAAAGATGTTTCTTACCTATTGCAATACATGCCCCAAGATGTTTATATCCTGCGTCTCTTTTCGCAGTTCCGACATGCACATTAATGCATGCGTACCCAGGGAAAGGAACCCTTAACGGAACTATTCTCCCTGGAAGATGTTTCTTACTATCCATGTAATATAACATAGCTAGTTGGGTACTTGTCTGTTCAAGCACTTATGACCCCTACGCCTGGTTTCCACGCATACCCTGGTTTTTACATAACTGAGAGGGTATTCAGATACACTCCGGACTGTCGGGTCCGGAGGTTGAAGCTAAATGGTCCGGCATGACAAATGATTTACAATCCGGCTAGGGACAAAATATGTCATGTGAAGTACACAATCACTCAGACTGACTAAATTCTTCTTCTATACAATCCAACAAGTTGTCTAACCTACAATCATGTTGGGAATACTTTGCGGCTAAACCTACCTGGTCATATACCAGACTAACGGGCATCTCTTTCCCATCCGACCCTACAGGTCCGACCTCGGCCATGTGGTTCGGGTCAGCCTTGCCGTATCACGTCTTCACCATGGCCTAGGCTTCCCTTGCACCTTGTCGGTAGGCCGATATCTTCCATAACCGAAAGCGCTGCCGCGCTCCCTTGAGCATCTCTACAAGCTCCCCCATGCCTCCTGGCAGGGAGGCGGATGGACACAAGGCCTGGGCAATACCCTGCATCACCTACCGAACTTGTTCATGCAGTTGTGAGAGCTCTTGCAGAAGATCGCCTGTAGATCCGGGCATCTCCTCTTCAGGATGACCTGTCAGCATACCTACAGACATAACTCTATTAGCCCGTTTCTTCGCCGAGCTTTATAAAGGTTCTTTCAGGCACTTACTAAAAATGCTGCATCGAAGCCTCTTATTCTCCTTCACGGAGTCAGCAAGTTGGCCTCGAACATATTTTAGTTCAATGTCCAGCCGGGTATGGGCATAATGAAGTTCATTTTTCTCCCAAATAACCCATGTAAGCATGCGCACTCCAGCCTCTAGCTGTCGTTGACCATGTTGCTCATCCCCCGGTACGATCTCCGGATTACCTCCGGGATTGTCTGCGGAATCTATTGTTAGATTTGCATGCACGCTGAATACTAACTGGTACATGTCATTACATTCTTTTCGATCAAGACAAGTATTACCAAATGAGGCCTTCTTGGACACCTCCATTCCGGCAATTGCGGCCCGTAGCTGGGCTTTGCACTCCTCCAGCTCTTGAGATAACTGGGTATTCTTTTCCATAAGAACCTATGCATACAATGATCCTTAAATCAGTTGTGCCAACTGTTTCAAGTCTCAGGGGCTACTGATATACATAATTATCAGATTTTGTTACCCGTATATCCTTTACATACTAGTCTGTGGCTCTGGCAAGGCCATCTTGAGCAGCTCGAATGTACACGTCTCGTGAGTTGAAGGCATTGAACGCCTCTTCGAAGAAACTAAGGTGGCGGAGTACGGCCTGGCGACACCTGTGATTCATGGCGCTCTCCACTTTGGAATTTGTAGCAGACAGTCTATCCGCATCCTCTGTAGGAGGAACATCCAGCGTTGTCGCCACATTAGCCTCTGCCCCTAAGTCCGGCCCTGGAGTCCGACTGGTGGAGGGGTGGCCGGCAGGCTCTCTAGACACAGTCCGGCGAGCGTTTTTTCTGCCGGGAACCACAGACGTTATTATATTTTAAAGATGATACTCACGGAGCAGGTTTTTAATCATACCTCTGCGATGGTGTCTCGGTCCTGACCGCCTTCCTTTTGAGCCTACACGACTTCGGTGCCCCTTGTTGATGAGTCACCGCGGGTTCGGCACGGCGCCCCAATGGCCTTCCCTGTAAGACGCAATACATGTGCGGTGGGTGAGGTGTAAAGAAGGGATCCTTCTTGGAAGTTGGGACTCCGGTTTTACTTACATGTGATGCAGGGAGTAGGCTCGGATAATCGTCTATGATGGCCACCAAGGCACCATCACAGCTTAGCTAATAGAACGTCCTGTCAATGAGCTCCACAAATACGTCCGGATCTTCTTTGAGGCCGGGGTCGAGGACCCGGTCGGGGTCCTTTGGCTATGGAGACGGGTTGTGGACCTCCCTCACAACTTTTCGCAGTTCCTCCTATGAATTAGCAAGGTAAGTATTTGTGATGAAGAATGCAAGAAGGACAGAGAGTAAAGGACAGCACCTCACCCAGCTTGGGGGGTTGTACATGGAGAATCCATCCCGTGGCTTAATACGAATGAACTCCTCTTCTTCTCCTTTGTACAAATCGGACAGTATTTACGCCGGAGCGATGGCGGAGTTCGGATCTTTATGACCGCAATGGGTGGCATCGTCTTCTCCATTGAAGTGCCACATGGGTTTCCCCCGATACTGAAGTGGCTGCACCCCCCGCATGATACATATTGACATAACCTCGATTATTGTCAGTCCTGATTTGGCTAGCATTTTTATCCTGCCCATCAGGTAAAGGACCTCTCTGTTATCTTCCTCCTGGGGGCTCCGGGGGCGCCAGCTATGGCGTTTCTTCAACGGGGCATTAGCAAACTCAGGAAGGCCCATCCGAATAGGATCCGGAAGAGGGACGTCCTCCATATAAAACCACTCCGAAGGCCAGTCTTTGGATGTCTTCTTCGGAGTACCGGACAGGTATCCGGTCCCGGCGATGCGCCATACTTCGGCTCCGCCCACTTGATATATTCACCCCACCTGAGTGCGGGGTACGTGGCATAATAGCCTCTTCCATAGCTCGAAATGAGCTTCGCAACCTAGAAACAGCTCACAAAGGGCCACATAGCCCGCGATGTGTAGTATGGAGGCAGGAGTGAAGTTATGCAGCTGGAGGCCGTAGAACTCCAGGAGCCCGCGGAGGAACACATGGATTGGAAATCCGAGTCCCCACAGCAAGTAAGGGACAAGGCATACCCGCTCCCCCTGGATGGGTTGGGAAAACTCTCTACTTGCTCCCCGCCATTATAAGTGGCTAGTCCGGCGCGGACGGGGACCATGTATGCAGGCGGGAGAAACCCCTGGGTCTGCAACTCCACCAATCGACTGTGGGGGACAGAACACTTCTCCCAATCACCTGGCTTAGTGTTGCGTGAGCGAGAGGAGGAGCTGCGGCAGCCGGCCATGATGGAATGACTTTTTGCAGGCGTGCACTGATGGATACTCGCTGGGGGAAGATGTTGCGATTTGGATCTGAGGATCCCCGTCTCTTTAATAGACGATTTACTAACGTGGTCAGGGTGGCAAATGTAAAAATGCCCCGACTTCTCGCAATCGCTCGACACGTGGAGATTGCCATTATTAAAATACAGAAGCCGATGAGTGCAACATTAATGGGAAGCCGGACACAGCTCATTACAACAGGTACTTAGGGATTTTGGAGAAGAACCCGCCTTGCAATGCCAAAGACAATCTGCACGCCGGACTCATCGTCATTGATGCCTGGTTTAGGGGCTACTGAGGGAGTCCTGGATTAGGGGGTCCTCAGACAGCCGGACTATATACTTTGGCCGGACTAGTGGACTATGAAGATACAAGATTGAAGACTTCGTCCCGTATCCAGGTGGGACCCTCCTTTGCATGGAAGGCAAGCTTGGCAATCCAGATATGTAGATCTCCTTCTCTGTAACCGACTCTGTGTAACCCTAGCCCCCTCCGGTGTCTATATAAACCGGAGGGCTTAGTCCGTAGGACAACAACAATCATAATCATAGGCTAGCTTCTAGGGTTTAGCCTCTATGATCTCGTGGTAGATCAACTCTTGTAATACTCATATAATCAAGATCAATCAAGCAGGAAGTAGGGTATTACCTCCATCGAGAGGGCCCGAACCTGGGTAAACATTGTGTCCCCCGCCTCCTGTTACCATCACCCTTAGACGCACAGTTCGGGACCCCCTACCCGAGATCCACCGGTTTTGACACCGACAGTGGGCACAATGTGTGGTAGTCGGTCGCTCCCCATTCTTCTTCCATCCGTGGTGTGGGAGAGGAGTCGCGGAAGAGATTCGTCATTGGTGCAGGCGAATCTGACTCCTCCTAGGCGTCGTCTCCTCAATGAGCAGGAGAGCTTCTTGCTCTCTCATACGTCCCTGGGACACGCAGTGACTTATAACGCCAGGGCTTCTGGGGAGGACCATGCTCTCTGTGGGAGGACCCAGAGAACATGGTGTCCGGTGTGGCGACCGCGCCGGGGTCTTCAGGTGGTAATGATGAGGACGGCGGCAGCAACCCATGATGCGTCAAGAACGGGGGCAACCATTCCAACGAGTCGTGTTTGCCGATAACTCCGTGCCCCCCTATCTGATCCTCCGGCAGCATCACCATCCACATCGATGCCTGCCCTCCGATTTCTTCCTCCTTGGAGGGGAGTGGCGTCGTCCTGATCCTGGGGAGGCGCCGGATTCCGGCTGCGCCCGCCTCTTGCCTCTTCGACCTCGTCGTGCAGAAGATGGATAGGGGCAAAGGCATTACGGGGCACTTATGTTTTTTCAATCTTAAACTTGTAGGCACTTGCCAAATTTTAATTCAAATAATGTAATCTCTTAAGTCCATGTTTGTGTTCTGTAATACTAGTACTTGTATCAGCATGTTAATGAAAAAGATAAACCTTGCCGGGAACCCGTGCATGTATATGTCCATGCAGAGGCGAGATGCCACTTTAATGTAAATAAACGAGTTTTTCCCGGCTGGCTATCTTGCCGGCACCCTTTTTGTCTGTCGGAGAGCCACATCTGCCGGGTTACAGACAAAGGGACTAGCCCCCCCCCCCCACCAACTTCCTTTCACCAAAGGCCACTACGACCATTCTAACCGAAGCAACGTTTAGTCAGGGATGGGAGCACCTAAGTTTAAAAGGAGTGGTGAGGTTTTCTAATGCATAAGTTATAGCTTACGGAACACGGATGGACAAGAGGTAGAACTTATTTGATTGGCTTGCCGGGGATTGTAGTGCCAGGCAATCTTCTCAACTCCTTGTCGAAGCCAAGTTCACAGTGAGAACTTGCAGCTTCATGCGGATGAGAATGAATCCAAGATGCAATCCTATCTATATGCATATGCAGATTCTCATGTAATGCTTATGGAGTGATCTTGGAATGCTCATGCATGCATGTAGTCTAGGTTGGGGGCCCCCCTATAGCGCTTCTTCATTTTCTCTTGTACGGGTCATCGCCTCGGCTTTCTACAAGGGGTTACATGCAGCTGAGGCAAGGCCTGTATGAATGGGTGGCTGACGGGCAGGGCCCGACAGCCGTGCCTTATGGTTAGAACATGCGGAGATGCTCAATATTCCATGAGTTTTGCAACCGAGTGCCATCTCTGGTTTCCAGACAGACTACGCCAGGTCTGGTGACTCGTACTACCCGGTAAGGGCCTTCCCACTTTGGTGACAACTTGTTTGTACCCTTGGCGGACTGAACGCGCCTAAGGACAAGGTCACCTTCCTCAAAACACCGTGCCTGACCCCTGCGGCTATGATAGCGACGCAAGGCTTGCTGATAGCATGCAACACGCGTAGTAGTTCGGAGACGGTTCTCCTCGAGTAGAACAGCGTCGTCACACCGGTGTTCATCTTGCACTACTTCGACAAAGGCAAGCACTCAAGGCGACCCGTAAATGAGTATCGTGGGGATAACTGCTTCTGCCCCGTAGACCTAGGAGAAGGGAGTCTGCCTGGTAATTAGGTTTGATGTCGTTCTGAGGGACCAGAGAACTACCGACAGCTCCTCGACCCACCGCCTGTCATGCTTCTGCAGCATATCAAAGGTTCTTGTCTTGAGTCCACGCAGCACTTCAGTGTTCTCCCTCTCCGCTTGTCCATTGTGTCAGCGTTCTGGGAACGGGGGTCCCCAAACTGGCCTGCCTGCGGCGTGGGTCAAGCAGAGGCCCAGTACGGCCCATCTACATCAACACAAACTCAAGAACCTCGCGAGGAGCCAAGCCTCGCGGGGCGGACGATGCAAGGCTTCCTCAGGGACGGCCTCACCAGGCAGTCTCGCGAGGAGGCGGAGATACCAAGGCAGGGGTACCTCGCGAGGTTCTCATGACGCAAGGCATGGCGATCAAAGCCAGGCGGGTGCCAGCTTGCGTAGTGTCCTCGTTTCCTCTTTGGTGTAAAGGGGGCAAGCGCAGGCGCGGAGTACCGAGGCATCAAGCAAAGATTACCATTTCGGTGCAACAAGACCAAGACCAGTAGAGCGGCAGGACGGAGGTCACCATGGAGCCCAAGACGGTGTCATCGCCAGTGCCTTTGGCGGTTGAAGACCAACTTTAGTCAGGATAACTTGTACTGGTTGTTCCCCTTCAAAATGGTCGTTGTTGGCTCCCTTCCCGCTCAATATTTGGGAAGAGGACCAGGGCCTCTATATATAGGGCTAGTCACCATAGTAGAGGGGATCATCTCATCCAGGGACGATCGAATCCTTCCCAAGCAGAACACCGCACCAGCTCAAGAACACCTCTCGCGAGGCTGTTCTTCCTCTGTACTGTTCATCATCAGCCCCGGAGGCAATCCACCACACCACAAACTAGAGTAGGGTATTACACCACAACGGTGGCTCGAACTAGTATAAACCTTGTGTCCCTTGTGTTCATCGTGTAGCTTAGTTTCACGGCGAGGCGTTGGGACGTGGATCGGTAGGGGGAAGATCTTCGCGTGCACCCCAGAGTTTGAACCTTAAGGTTTTTGCCGGAACCCGATATCCGACATTTGGCGTGCCAGGTAGGGGTGCGCCAGGTAGGGGCGCGCCAGGTAGGGGTTCATCGCATCCAAGGCTGACGCCCACCGAGCTCACGCCAAGCGTAGGGCTTCTCTTGCCGCTCGCGTCGCTGATACGTCTCCGACACATCTACTTTTCCAAACACTTTTGCCCTTGTTTTGGACTCTAACTTGCATGATTTGAATGAAACTAACCCGGACTGACGCTGTTTTCAGCAGAGCTGCCATGATGTTGTTTTATGTGTAGAAAAGAAAAGTTCTCGGAATGTCCTGAAAATCCACGAAGGCAATTTTTGGAATTAATAACAATTTCTAGGCGAAAGAAATACACCAGGGGGCCCAGGGCCTGTCCACAAGATAAACCCCCCTGTAGGGCGCGCCCCCCTATCTCGTGGGCCCCCTGGACCTCCACCGACCTCAACTCCAACTCCATATATTCATGTTCGGGGAGAAAAAAATCAAGGAAAAAGTTTCATTGCATTTTACGACACGGAGCCGCCGCCAAGCCCTAGTCTCTCTCGGGAGGGCTGATCTGGAGTCTGTTCTGGGCTCCGGAGAGGGGGATTCATCGCCTACGTCATCATCAACCATCCTCCATCACCAATTTCATGATGCTCACCGCCGTGCATGAGTAATTCCATCGTAGGCTTGCTGGACGGTGATGGGTTGGATGAGATTTACCATGTAATCAAGATAGTTTTGTTAGGGTTTGATCCCTAGTATCCACTATGTTCTGAGATTGATGTTGCTATGACTTTACTATGCTTAATGCTTGTCACTAGGGCCCGAGTGCCATGATTTCAGATCTTAACCTACTATGTTTTCATGAATATATGTGTGTTCTTGATCCTATTTTGCAAGTCTATAGTCACCAATTATGTGTTATGATCCGACAACCCCGAAGTGGAAATAATCGGGATACTTCTCGGTGATGCCCGTAGTTTGAGGAGATCATGTATTCACTATGTGCTAATGCTTTGTTCCGGTTCTCTATTAAAAGGAGGCCTTAATATCCCTTAGTTTTCGCTAGGACCCCGCTGCCACGGGAGGGCAGGACAAAAGATGTCATGCAAGTTCTTTTCCATAAGCACGTATGACTATTTACGGAATACATGCCTACATTACCTTGATGAATTGGAGCTAGTTCTGTGTCACCCTATGTTATAGCTATTACATGAGGAATCGCATCCGGCATAATTATCCATCACTGATCCATTGCCTACGAGCTTTTCATATATTGTTCTTCGCTTATTTACCATTTCGTTGCTACTGTTACAACTACTACGAAAACACAAAAACAATTATCTTTACTTTTGCTACCGTTACCTTTATTATCATACCACTTTTGCTACTAAATACTTTGCTGTAGATACTAAGTTATCCAGGTGTGGTTGAATTGACAACTCAACTGCTCATACTCAAGAATATTCTTTGGCTCCCCTTGTGTCGAATCAATAAATTTGGGTTGAATACTTTACCCTCGAAAGCTGTTGCGATCCCCTACACTTGTGGGTTATCAAGACTAATTTCTGGCGTCGTTGCCGGGGAGCATAGCTCTATTCTCTGAGTCACTTGGGATTTATATCTGTTGATCACTATGAAGAACTTGAAAGACGATCGAACTACTATTTTGCCCTCAACTACGAGGGGAGGTAAGGAACTGCCATCTAGCTCTGCACTAGATTCTCCTTCCGTTATTAGTAAGCTTGCGATACCTAAACCTGCTATATGAATTTTGATATGTGGCATGTTATTGATGATGCCACTTCTGCTATGCATGATGAAACTACTTCTGTGCGTGATACTACTTTGCCATTAGGTGAATTTCTTGATGAACAACTTGCTAGAGTTAGGGGGAATGAAATTATTGAAGATGCTATTATTGATGATAGTGATGATGAAGGTTCTCCCAATGATTATGTATTACCTGTTGTTCCTAAGGTTTATGTTATGAATGAAGAAGCTGCTAGATAAATCTTTGCTTGCAATGGTAGATATGATCTTAAGAAATTATTAGCTAAATGGAAGCAGCAGTTTCTTAATGCTAGAATGAAACCTGACCCTGCTTTTGCTACTTCACCTATTTGTGTTACTGATAAGGATTATGAATTCTCTGTTGATCCTGAGATTATTACTTTAGTTGAATCTGATCCTTTCTATGGCCTTGAATCTGAACTGTTGTGGCACATCTTACCAAGTTGAATGATATAGCCACCCTGTTTACTAATGATGAGAAGTCTTGCTATTTTTATATCCTTAAGATATTTCCATTCTCATTAAAGGGTGATGCTAAGACTTGTTATAATTCTCTTGCTCCTGGTTGTGTGCGTAGTCCCCAGGATATGATTTATTACTTCTCTGCTAAATATTTCCCTGCTCATAAGAAACAAGCTCCCTTGCGGGAAATATATAATTTTGTGCAAATCAAAGAAGAGAGTCTCCCACAAGCTTGGGGGAGGCTTCTCCGGTTACTTAATGCTTTGCCTGATCATCCTCTCAAGAAAACTGAAATACTTGATATATTTTATAATGGACTAACCGATGCTTCCAAGGACTACTTGGATAGTTGTGCTGGTTGTGTTTTCAGGGAAAGAACAGTCGACGAAGCTGAAATACTATTGAATAATATGTTGACTAATGAAAATAATTGGAATCTTCCCGAGCAAATTCCTGAAGTAATTCCTGAACCAATTGAGCCAACTCCTGAGCCTATTCCTAAACCCACTCCGAAGAAGAGAGGTGTTTTATTTCTCAGTCTTGAAGATATGCAAGAGGCAAAGAAGTCAATGAAAGAAAAAGGTATTAAAGCCGAATATGTTAAGAATTTACCACCTATTGAAGAAATACATGGTCTTAATATACCGTCTTTTGAAGAACCATATTGTCTTGATAACCCGACACAAGTAGTAAAGGTAAATTCTCTCTATAGATATGATAAAGTTGAAATCCCCTCTACTAAATTTCATAGCCCATGCTTAGATGAATTTGATGACTTTATGGCTAGACAAGAAAGTTTTAATGCTTATGTTGGTAGAGAGTTAAAGAATAATTCTTTCGAGATAGGACGCGTAGGCGATAATATAGCTAGAGTTAAGGGTGAACTTCACCTCGTCAGCAAATATGCTTCTATGGTTGCTACTCAAGCTAAGCAAGTACTTAAAGCTCAAAATGATTTGCTTGATGAATTGAAAAATAATAAAAATGACTTTGCTGTTAGAGTGGCTACTAGAACAGGTAGAATGACTCAGGAACCTTTGTATCCTGAAGGCCACCCTAAGAGAATCGAGCAAGATTCTCAGAGAAATAATTTAGAGGCACCTAGTTCTTCTAAAAAGAAGAAAAAGAAAAACGATAGAACTTTGCATGCTTCTAGTGAACCTACTGTAGACACACCTGAGAATCCTAATGATATTTCTATTTCTGATGCTGAAACACAATCAGGTGATGAACATGAACCTAGTGATAATGTTAATGATAATATTCATGTTGATGCTCAACCTAGCAAAAACAATGATGTAGAGATTGAACCTGCTGTTGATCTTGATAACCCACAATCAAAGCATCAACGTTATGATAAGAGAGATTTTGTTGCTAGGAAGCACCGTAAAGAAAGAGAACCATGGGTTCAGAAACCCATGCCCTTTTCCTCCTAAACCATCCAAAACAAAGGGTGATGAGGATTTTGAGCGCTTTGCCGAAATGATTAGACCTATTTTCTTACGTATGCGCTTAACAGATATGCTCAAAGTAAATCCTTATGCTAAGTATATGAAGGATATCATTACAAATAAAAGAAAGATACCGGAAGCTGAAATTTCCACCATGCTTGCTAATTACACTTTTAAGGGTGGAATACCAAAGAAACTTGGACATCCCGGTGTACCAACTATACCATGCTCTATTAAGAGAAATTATGTTAGAACTGCTTTATGTGATCTTGGAGACGGTGTTAGTGTTATGCCTCTCTCTTTATATCGTAGACTTGAATTGAATAAGTTGTCACCTACTGAAATATCTTTGCCAATGGGTGATAAATCAACTGCTATATCTGTCGGTATTTGTGAGGATGTGCCTGTTGTGGTTGCAAATGTCACTATCTTATCGGACTTTGTTAGTCTTGATATTCCCGAGGACGATAGTATGTTTATTATCCTTGGTAGACCTTTTCTTAATACCGCAGGGGCTGTTATTGATTGCAACAAAGGCAATGTCACTTTTCATGTTAATGGTAATGAGCATACGGTACACTTTCCGAGGAAACAATCTCAAGTTCATAGCATCAATTCTATTGGAAAAGCTCCAACTATTATTATTGGAGGTTTCGAATTTCCTCTCCCTACTATCAAGAAAAAGTATGATATTCTTATCGTTGGGGATTTTCATATCCCCGTTGAGGTAACTTAGTGTTATTCGAAATTCCTCCGGTTCCATGTTATTCGGAATGAGTTTGTTAACAAGACTTGATCAACCTTGTTAGTGAATTCATTTTGATGATCACGAGATGGATGAAACTAAAAGGCACAACCTTTTGTACCCACTTCTTACTTTCTGTTATTTAGAATAAATAAAGCAAAAATAGTATTATCCGTCTATTTTCTGAATTATCCGTGTATTAAAAAATAGTCCGAAAATAAAAGTGCTCCAAATGCACACCAAATTTAGTATGATTTTTTATGGAATATTTGAGGATTTTAGGCACTGAAATCACTGCAGGAGGGGCAAGCACCAGGCCACGAGAGTGGATGGCGCGCCCACCCCACCTGGGCGCACCCCCGTGTCTCGTGGGCCCCTAGTGGCCCCCCTACACTTATGCCAGCACCCACGCACTTCAACTTCTACCCAAAAAAATCCCCATCCATCTCAAGCACGAGTTCTAGCTCATTTTGCTGCGATTTTCGATCTCCTTGCTCAAAGCTCCATTAACAAAACTGCTTTGGGAGATTATTGCTTGGTATGTGACTCCTCCATTGGTCCAATTAGTTTTTGTTCTAGTGCTTTATTCATTGCAAATTTTTGCTGCATAGGTGACCATGTTCTTGAGCTTGCATGTTAAATTTATGAGGTCACAAGAAATTCTAATGCATGATATAGGCTCTAGGCACTTGTAGGAGTAGTTTCTACCAATCTTGTTTAGTTTTATTCACTTTTATTTTGAAGTTACTAAAATTTCAGAAATTTTCAGAAAAAGAATTATGCTTAGAAGAATGTACCAAGGTGGTTCCTCGACAAAGAAAGGGCCAAGGATTGCTATACATGAGCAAGATGTTGAACTGCCGAGGGACGTGGATGTACGAGCTTGTGAGTGGCCATCCGATGATTTTATGGTCAAAGCAGGCTTCAAGGAGTAATTTGACGCATATGTGCGTAATGCCGAGATGGAGGACTTCTTACACGATAAGTGTCCTCAGTACTATCAATTGACTGATTCCTTTGTGCGGAGGTTCCAATATAACTGTGCGCGTAATTCTCCTAGTGTCATGTTTGATATATATGATACATCTTATACCATGGATTTAGAGGATTTCACAACTGCTTGCAAACTCCCACAGTGGGGTAATATTAATGATCCTCGCAAATCTGAATTTAGAGATTTTTTTACTAGTATTACTGTGGGAGAATCTAGGGACATAGCACAAGCTACCATAGGGAGCATTCATTTTCCTGCTTTACATTATTTTGCTCTCTTTATTGGTAGATGCATTAATGGTAAAGATGAAGCATGTCACATGTGTGTCCCTGATCAGCATGTCCTCAAGAGTGCTGTTTCAGGTTATAAAGGTTATAACTTGGGGGCAATAGTTGCACGTAGGTTGCAGAATAATAGTAGAAAGGGAGATTTATTAGGAGGAATTTATGCAACCTGTGTGGCTAATTATCTTAATATAGCCCCACGAGAGGGGGGTATGATTTTACCTCTTGTTTATTTCGATAAATAAGCTATGTTCAATCATCAATTTCTTGAGAGGAATGAGCAATTCCTCCATTATCGACTAATCTATGACAGACACAACGTCGTCCCTGTTACTCTTCCTTCTCCCTACCTTTTTGATTGTCAGGCAAAAGGAAGATATGTTGTTACCAGGGAGGAAGCAGCTAAATATGAGAGGGGAGCGGAGGCAGCTCGCCAACACGTTGCAGCTCAGGAGGAGGTTGCTGCTGCAGCTCAGTACGAACCCAGTTTCACTTATGGATATCAGCCAGGCGGTCCTCGGTACTAGACCAACTTAGGCCAAAATCCTAAGCTTGGGGGAGTACGTATTTCTCACAGACTTTACATTCATGTTCACACACTAGTCGTCGGTGCTCATACTCTTTCATTGTATTATCCATGCTAGTTTAAATTTCTTTTTCTAGTTTTCTTCTTGTGTGTTTGATAAACCTTAAGAAAAAACCAAAAAATTAGTTAGTTTAATTTCCTTGCTTGTAGTAGAAATTAAAATGAAAACCCAAAAAGATTTCTAGTTCTTCTTCTTACATGTTGGGAGCTTTCCCGTGTAAATAGTTTTATTTTCTTTTCTTTCCTTTGGGGGTCGAGAAGACTATATTGAAAATGCTTAGTGGCTCTCATATGCATGATTGTTTATTTAATTTAGATCCCACATTACTTGGCTTCTCTTTTGAGCTAAATGCTTGCAGATTCCAGCTTAGTCCAATGCACGTGCACTCTTATTATTATACACATCGTTCGGTCGTGCAAGTGATAGGCAATAATGACAATAATGATGAACTTATTGGGATGAGAAAAGCTAGTATGAACTCGACCTCTCTTGTCTTTGTAAATATGATGAGTTCATCGTTTCCGACTCAGCTTATTATGAAGTAAACATATTTACAATGACATTTAGGGATTATAGTTGCTTGTGCCATGCTTGATTAGCTATGAGTTATAATGGTTTACTTTGCGTGCCAACATGCTATTAGAATGATTATGATGTGGTATGATGGGATGGTATCCTCCTTTGAATGTATTGAGTGACTCGACTTGGCACATGTTCACGCATGTAGTTGAAAGAAATCAACATAGCCTTGATGATATTTATGTTCATGGTGGATTATATCCTACTCATGCTTGTACTCGGTGTGAATTAATTTTAATGCATGTTTATGACTGTTGTCGCTCTCTCAGTTGGTCGCTTCCCAGTCTTTTGCTAGCCTTCACCTGTACTAAGCAGGAATACTACGTGTGCATCCAAACTCCTTAAACCCCAAAGTTGTTCCATATGAGTCCACTGTACCTTCCTATATGCAGTATTTACCTGTCGTTCCAAGTAAATTTTTATGTGCCAAACTCCAAACCATCAAATGAAATCCTGTTTTGTATGCTCGAGCAGCTCATGTTACAACTAGGGCTGCCTATATCTTCCATGCTAGGTGGGTTATTCTCAAGAGGAGTGGACTCTGCTCCTCATTCACGAGGAAGTGCCGGTAACCGGGATGCCCAGTCCCATGATCCAAAAAGATACGGCCATCTCATAGTTGTTACGTTGACAGCGAAAGTATGCCGCTCAAAATGTTATTGAATCTCTATTTTAAAATCGAGCTCTAGCACCTCTACAAATCCATGCTTCCCTCTGCGAAGGGCCTATCTATTTACTTTTATGTTGAGTCATCACCCTTCTTATTAGAAGCACCCGCTGGAGAGCACACTGTCATTTGCATTCATTATTGTTGGTCTATATTGGGTATGACTTGACTGGATCTCTTTTACCATGAATTACAATGTTTAGTCAGTCCTTGATCTTTAAAGGTGCTCTTCATTTATGTTTTGCCGTCTCAGAAAGGGCTAGCGAGATACCATTTTGTTATATCATGTTATGATTATTTTGAGAAAGTGTTGTCACCCGAGTTTTATTATTACGGCTCGCTAGCTGATTATGCTATTGATATGAGTAATTCTGAGACGTAAGTGTTATTGTGAGTATGGTTAGTTCATAATATTTGCTGAAACTTGAATGCTGGATTTTCATGTTACAACAACAAGAGCAAACAGAGTTTGTAAAAGTTTTTCTTTATCACTTTCAGTTTATCAACTGAATTGCTTGAGGACAAGCAAAGGTTTAAGCTTGGGGGAGTTGATACGTCTCCAACGTATCTACTTTTCCAAACACTTTTGCCCTTGTTTTGGACTCTAGCTTGCATGATTTGAATGAAACTAACCCGGACTGACGCTGTTTTTAGCAGAACTGCCATGATGTAGTTTTATGTGTAGAAAAGAAAAGTTCTCGGAATGTCCTAAAAATCCACGGAGGCACTTTTTGGAATTAATAAGAATTTCTGGGCGAAAGAAATACACTAGGGGGCCCAGGGCCTGTCCACGAGAGTGGTGCCCCCCCCCCCTATAGGGCGTGCCCATCTATCTCGTGGGCCCCCTGGACCTCCACCGAGCTCAACTCCAACTCCATATATTCATGTTCGGTGAGAAAAAAATCAAGGAAAAAATTTCATCGTGGTTTACAACATGGAGCCGCCGCCAAGCCCTAATATCTCTCGGGAGGGCTGATCTGGAGTCCGTTCGGGGCTCCGGAGAGGGGGATTCGTCGTCGTCGTCATCATCAACCATCCTCCATCACCAATTTCATGATGCTCACCGCCGTGCGTGAGTAATTCCATCGTAGGCTTGTTGGACGGTGATGGGTTGGATGATATTTACCATGTAATCAAGTTAGTTTTGTTAGGATTTGATCCCTAGTATCCACTATGTTATGAGATTGATGTTGCTATGACTTTGTTATGCTTAATGCTTGTCACTAGGGCCCCGAGTGCCATTATTTCAGATCTGAACCTATTATGTTTTCATGAATATATGTGTGTTATTGATCCTATCTTCCAAGTCTGTAGTCACCTATTATGTGTTATGATCCGACAACCCCGAAGTGATAATAATCGGGATACTTCTCGGTGATGACCGTAGTTTGAGGAGTTCATGTATTCACTATGTGCTAATGCTTTGTTCCGGTTCTCTATTAAAAGGAGGCCTTCATATCCCTTAGTTTCCGCTAGGACCCCGCTGCCACGGGAGGGCAGGACAAAAGATGTCATGCAAGTTCTTTTCCATAAGCACATATGACTATTTACGGAATACATGCCTACATTACCTTGATGAATTGGAGCTAGTTCTGTGTCACCCTATGTTATAGCTATTACATGAGGAATCGCATCCGGCATAATTATCCATCACTGATCCATTGCCTACGAGTTTTCATATATTATTCTTCGCTTATTCACTATTCCAGTGCTACTGTTACAACTACTACAAAAACACAAAAACAATTATCTTTACTTTTGCTACCGTTACCTTTATTATCATACCACTTTTGCTACTAAATACTTTGCTGCAGATACTAAGTTATCCAGGTGTGGTTGAATTGACAACTCAACTGCTAATACTCAGGAATATTCTTTGGCTCCCCATGTGTCGAATCAATAAATTTGGGTTGAATACTTTACCCTCGAAAGTTGTTGCGATCCCCTACACTTGTGGGTTATCAGTCGCCCAGACGGCTCCCGTCGGTGGGCCTCCCCGTCGTTCTCCGTCGCATGCCGCCAACGCCGCCACCGGCCCGGCGGGGAACGAGCAGCAAGTGTCATCGCTGCATCCCTCGGTGCAGCGGGAAGGCCGCACCGCCACTCCGTCGCTGACTCCAGCTGGTTTGTCATCGCACGCTCGTCGCGCTCCCATGGACGCGCAGGCCGCGGTGCTCCTAGCACGTGAGCTCCTACACTACCGCCCAGTCGACGACCTCTACGAGGAGTGGCTCGCTCGTATCACCGAGCTCGTCAGCGTTGCAGGGGGCTCCCTTGAGAGGTCTCTCTGGCTGCCTCGCCCTCCATCCTACATGGGTGTTGCAGCTCAGGAGGTGCCTCCGCCACCTCCTCCCCAAGAAGGTGCCCTGGCTCCAAGGCACGCGGCCCCTAGACGAGACCCACCGTGTCTAGTGCCCGCGCGATAAGAAAGGAGCTGCCAAGAAATCCCTCATCCCCAAGAAGGCGCTCGCATGCTCCCCGCTCCAGCACGTCAAGATCGCATCCCTGCGCCAGCATGTCAAGATCTCGCACTGCCCGTGGCGGCGGTGCACGAGAATCTCCAGGAGCAAGCCCCGCGTTTGCAAAGGGCTCCGATGGCCACCGCAGGCTGCCGTGCCTTCACCACCGAGCTACGCAGTGTTGCTTGGCCGGGCAAGTTCAAGCCGGATCTGCCTCCTTGCTACGACGAAACTGCTAACCCTGCGGAGTTCCTACAGCTCTATGGGCTGGGCATCGAAGCGGTCAACGAAGACAAAAAGGTAATGGCGAACTGGTATCCCATGGCGCTCAAGGATGGTGCCCGCACCTGGCACCTAAACTTGCCTCCCGGCACGATCTCCTCCTGGGACGAGATGCGCACCCGCTTCATCGCCAACTTCCAGGGCACTCGCGACCGTCCACCAGTCATGGGTGACCTGTGCCGCATCAAGCAGCAACCTAGGGAGACCTTGTAGAAGTACATCCAGTGCTTCAATAGTGCTCGCCTCAAGATTCCCAAGGTGACCGAGGAGGCCATCATCTGGGCGTTCTCTGTCGACGTCCACAACATCAACATGAAGGAGGAGCTAGCTATCCATGAGGATCTGTGCACGTCTCTGGAGTTGTTCAGCCTGGAGACCAAGTGCGCAAGGGATGAGGAGGGGCACCTCTCCCTTCTCGAGCTTCCAGCTGCTGGCCCAGAAGAGAAGAAAGCCAAGGCCAAGGACGTGAAGCGCAAAGGAGCCGCTGTGCTCGCAGCAGAACCAGACACGAAGCACGGCAGGGACCAGCCGGAGTCATCCAAGGGCAGTCGATACTGCACCTACCACGACCTCCACACCCACAACACCAACGAATGCCAAGAGCTCAGGGCCGTTCGAGAAGGACGCATCGGTCGACGCCCCCAGCGCAAACATCAGGGCTACGGCCGAGGAGGAGGAAGAGGTGGAGGATGATGGGATGACCGAGGCCCTCGGCAGGAGTGGCATGACCGACCTCGTGAGGATTGCTGGCAGGACCAGCCTCACGAGGGGGCTTGGAGGGATCAGCCTCGCGAGGATCACCCGCAGGGCAACGCAGGCCTTCTTCCTCTTCCACCACCTCCAAGAGGGAATGAAGACCATCATCAGGACGAGGGGGTTGGGGGCTTCTAGGAGCCACGTGCTATCGCTTGCATCCTAGGCGATGCCCAGGCCCCAGCCTCTCAGTGCATCTTCAAGCAGTTTGCTCATGAGGTGAATGCAGTCCTCCCCAAACTCGAGGCCATGCGCCCTCTTAGGTGGTCCACGTGCGCCATCACGTTCAGCTCAGCGGATCAGCTCAAGTGTTCGGCTACAACCGGTGTCCTCCCAATGCTTTGTTCCCCAGTCATCAGCAATGTGCAAGTTACCAGGACCCTCATCGATGGTGGTGCAGGGCTCAACGTTCTATCCGTCGAGACGTTCAACAATCTCCAAGTCCCATATGATCAGCTTCAGCGAACCAAGCCTTTCTTAGGAGTCACTGACAGTTCCACCACCCCGATAGGGCAGGTTCACCTCCCTGTCACCTTTGAGCAATGCAAGAACTACCGCACGGAGCTCATCGACTTCGATGTTGCCCACATTCGCCTGCCATACAATGCCATCCTCGGGTATCTAGCCCTGGCCAAGTTCATGGCGGTGACTCACCATGGCTACAATGTCCTCAAGATGCCTGCGAAGAGAAAGATGCGGTGTGCTCTGGCGAGCGTGCCTTCCAAGCTGCATTAGTCGAGGACCCAGACAACAAGGGCGGGAACCCTCTCGAGGCAGTTCCCAAGAAGAAGAAGACATCACCCAGCTCAAGGCCTCAGGAGGCAGGCATCCCCGGAAGCACCGCGCCAGGATCTGCGCCCGTCCAAGGGGCGCCTCCCTCCGTCGCATAGGAAGGCGCGCCCGGCGCCCTCCTCGGGCAAGGCTCGAGGGCTCTCTCCTAGAGGGCCTCAGACTTTGCCAAGATCACGAGGGAGGCGCTCGGGCACCACTTGGAGGCGTGCTTCGCGGCACGTTTCCCTCAGGAAGGCATGAGGCAAGGAGGGCCCAACCCTCAGGAGTTCATCACCAAGGTCATTCAGGAGCTGCAGGAATCAAGAGTTATGCGCGGCGTACGAGGCCCACCCGGTGTAGCCCCCCATCCAGGCGAGGATGGCGAGCTGCGCGTCTGCATCGACTACCCAGGGCTCAACCGAGATGCATCTCAGGAGCGTTCCTGGCCTTCGCGCGTGGGACGCTGCGAGGGTCCACCACACAGCTATGTTTGCATGCATTTCGGCCTGCCAAACACAGCTGGTGCTCACCAGGGCCTAATGCGGAGCATTCTGGAGGCTCGGGAGGCCAGGCACCACGCGGTCCTGGTGGAGATGGAGATGGTCCTCGAGAAGCCGCTTGGACACCCAGAGCCTCCCGAGGCTCAGGGATCTGATGGCTCGTGAGGATTGGCTTCTTCACCGTGCATTATCGGCTACCTCAACACCAGCTCTACAATGGTATCAGGTGACATCTTTCGAGTTGCATTTCAGCTGGGAGCGCCCTCAGGGCTGCATTATTCCCAGGTCGCGTGGGTCTGTCCCAGTGGCATGTATCCTTCCTGCAGTTACCTAAGTCAATTTGCTTTTCATGCTTAACCTGCCTATGATCATCATCTCTCGCCTATCGCGGCCCCTTTTTCTTCCTCATGCAAACCGCTTGCATGTTAAAGGGGGGCGCTGAGCATCGCGACTCAGGGGCTCTTACTGGCTCTCCAGCCCTCACCCCCTGGCCTTGTCCTCGGCATCGCGACCTGGCATACCAGCAGCGACTGAGCTTGCTTGAGGGCCGGGACCTGAGGATGTAGAGCATCTGCATCTAACCACCCTGCAGGAACACTCAGCCACCCAAGGCTCAAGGTCGGGCGCAACCCGCCTTGAGGTAGGGCCTCGTGAGTCCCGCGCTGGCTCACGAGTGCCAAGATACACCTTGTCTAGCCCTAGCGTGCCGACCACGTGTCAAGGCGGGTCTGTACACGCCCTGGGGGCTCCTCCCAGAGGGGGCCCCCCTCCCACGTACCAGTGGAAGCACCATGCTCCGCACTGGCTAATGACACTGCCAAGGAGCGGCTATGCCCATACACGTACGGAAGCGCTATGCTCCGTGCTGGTGATGAACAACTGATGGCGACTCACGGCTGTATCAACCTCAGGGAGCCCAGAGCTCAGTGTCTAGCCCCATCGCAACGCCTCCACTCGGGAGCGCCACGCGAGGGGGCTGGACACGGGGGGCTGCGCCCGGGTCACGCCCGAGCGCACACCACCCAGCCAGGTCCCTCAGACCTGGTCATCGCGCACCCCTCCCCGAGCGGAGCCAAGGTATGAAGACCGTTTGCGTGTCAAGGGGGACTCCTGAGCATCGCGACTCAGGAGCCTAACTGGTTACGTAGCGCCTCACACCTTAGTTCCGAATGGCTAACATTGGTTGAGGTATGCGCGGGGCCGGGCCCTGCCGACGTAGAACGACAGATCTACTCCTACACCCCCTCCCTATTTGTTGTTTGGATGTCAAGGGGGACTCCTGAGAATCGCGACTCAGGAGCCTAACTTGCCATGTAGCCCCTCACTCCTTGGTCCCATCCTGGTGATCCGGTCGGGGCTAACGGCGGCTGAGGTATGCGTGGGGCCGGGCCCTACCGACATAGAACACAAAGCAAATAGGAAGGAAACCGCAAAATCTCGCAAATTCAGAAGAAAATATTACAAACCACAAATTGTCCTCACGATACCAGACACAAGTTTAAATGCCTCCACGAGGCATGGTGCATGTTGCAGGAGTAGAAGCCAGAAAGAGGCCGCGAGGGGATCACCCTTGAGCAGCGCCGTCACTCGTGGCGGGTTCACGCTTGTCAGCTCCACCTCCCGAGGCTGCGGAACCAGCAGCACCTGCCTTGGGTGCAGTGGCGAAGGCGTGGAACTTCGCCAGCAAGGCCTCCGCTCGGCCCTTCACAGCCTCAGCAGCAGCGGCGGAGCGCTCGGCATCCACAGGCTCCAGCAGATCATCAAGGTTGGCATCGGGGTTGTGAAGGTAGACGTGGCTGAGGATCCGCGTCAGCGCTGTGGAGGAAAGGACACGAGCTTCAACCTCGGCCATGGGGCCTATGCCGGTCACGACCTCCTTAAGTGCTTCGACCAGGAAGGGAAGTAGCTTGGCGGGGCCGTCCATGGCTCCGGCCAGCGGCTTCTCCAGACCATCATCATAAAGTAACTTCAGCACCCTGCGAGATCTCACCTCACAATCCGCAAAAGCCGCGCGATGCTAGGCCAAGACCTTCGCCTTGGCATCCAGCTAAGCCCTCTCCGCCTTCAGCTTCTGCTCCAGTGTCTTCAGCTGGCTGCAATCAGCGGATAGCTCGGCATCGCGGTCCCCGATGGTGGCCTCCCGAGCCATCATCTCTTCCTCCTTTGCCTGGCGGGCATGAACCTCCTTGGCGAGCTCATCACGCAGGCCTTGCAGCTCGTCCTCCAGTGCCTTGCAGCGGCCCTGGACAGTTGAAGCATCCTTCAACGCCGCGTCGCGAGCGGCTATGGCCTGGGTGGCGACTTGCCACTTGGAAGTCGCCACAGCCTGGCTCGGTGCCGCTCGGACGGAGGCGTCGGAGCGAGCCCAGCCAGAAATCAGGTACAGGCGCCCGGCCACTAGGCGGGGGTCGGCGCCCTTGAGATCTTCTCGCAACTGACCTAGCTCAACAGCAGCACGGTCCAAGGCGATGGAGGAAGCAGTGGAGTCAGGGACCAGATGAGCAGGAGGAGAAGACGGTCGCGTAATCACGGCCTGGGAGGCTGGGACCTCCTGAGCCTTGGCAACCTCGGCGACAGCTTCAATTACCGGCGCCTCCAAAGTCAGCGGGGCCACGTGGGCTGGCCCCTCGACAGAGCATCCCTCCTGGCCTCGCGAGGATGACCGGACAGGGAAGGTGTAAGCTCCACTGCCTCACCATCCCACAGGAGAAGGCATGGCCACAACAGACAAGCTTGCCCCAAGCGGAGCCAGCGTGTCCCCCTTTAGCCTCTTCGCCGCAGGCGGAAGCCTACCCAAGCAACAGAGGATGTCAAGCCCTGACAGCAAAAACAAGAGCAAAGCAGAGTTCGAGTACTTACTGGTTAGTCGCGGCGAGCTCCAACGGCCTCCTGCCGAGCTTAAAGCCCGAGAGCCTCTTGCGGGGCACAGCCTCGGGAGGTCCGGCATCATAGGAGGGCGCACTAGAAGGGCTGGAGCTAGCTTCGGGCAGTACCGGAGCCGGAGTAGACCCTCGGGAGATCAGGCCCGACCTGTCCTTCTTCGGGATCACGGGCGGGTCCTCTCCCCCTCGCCTGGTGTCAGCCTCATCGTCGTCCAGCATGGAACTGAGGACGTTGGCCCTGCGCCAAGGGGAAGTCTCCCCCGTCTCCCCAGTGGTCGCCTCCGAGTCACGCTCCTCCTCTTTCTCGTCTTCCTCCTCTCCTCCATGGGAATCATCGGAGGACAGCTCCACCGGCACCGCCGCCTCCTGGCCCTCGGGAGGCACCTCCGGCACCAGGCCGCTCCTACTGAAGGTGGGCATGGCGTTCACCACCTGTTCCCAGTCGTCACGAAGGAACAAGGGGACAGGAGGTCCCTCCCGACCTTCCACATCCTCCCCAACCAGGAAGCGGAGAGCTGCGGTCAGATCTTCATCAGCCAGGGCCTCCGAGTTCAGGCGGAGATCGGCGTCCGCATCTCCGAGCCTCCATAACGGGCGTGAGTGCGCCTGAAGTGGAGCAACCCGATGTGCCAGGAACTCCCTCAGGAGCGTTGCCCCGGTTAGCTTCACCGCCTTCATGTTGCCCGGCCTCAGGTTGGCGTTCAACTTCTCCAGCACCAGCTTCGTTCGCCGGTCGTCAAGCTTCACAAGGGTCCACGCCTCATCAGCCTAGGGCTGCTCCATGGGTAGCTCCAGCCGAGAGTGGATGCATCCGGCATCCAGCATGACCCACTTGCTCCGGAAGCCATCGACCCTCTTCCCAGCCTTCGAGATCGCATTGGCTTTGGAGTACGCAACAAAGCCAGCGCACGCCGAGGTATGGGTGCTAGTGACTCGAAGGGAGAAGAAGTCACGCAGCAAGGCCACGGAAGGCATCACCGAACGTGCGCCTCGCAGTACTAGGCGGAAATTGACAGAAGGAGAACAGAGTTGGGATGAAGATGCAGACCATGCAGCTTGTAATGACGGAGGACAGCATAGAAGAACTCGGAGAAAGGAGGCACCAGCCGGCGATGATGGCGCTCATGAAGAAGGGATAGTTGGTGCTCCCCTTGTCCTCCGGCTGGGCGTAGCCGGCTCGGAGCGCAGTCTCCCCCATCTCGCTGCCCTGCGCCGCCGTCATCAGGCGCGTGAGGGCAAGATTCTTCTCGTCATGTTGGGGGGATCCAGAGCCGGCGAGTACCAGGCCGATGGAGCCTCGGCCGCAGTCTTGCAGGGCGCCATTGCTCGCTGGAGGAGAAAGGATGGGGCGGATCTGGAGATTTCGGAAGCAGGAGGGCAAGAGCAAGAAAGGGGATCTGGAGAAAGGCGAATGAGAGCAATGAAGGTAAGCCTAACCCATGCCAGCCTTTTGTCAGACGGGCACTTGCCGAGGCAGCATGAGGAAGCGGAGACGCCCACGTACAATCAACCGCCACGCGGCAACCAAGGCCACATGTTGTTGGAGCCTGCGGCGCTCCGCACTTACCCTTTTGCTTCGCTGCTAAGCCAAGTTCGAGCGTGCCTTGGGCCCGGGGGCTACTGTCGGCGTTCTAGGAATGGGGGTCCCTAGACTTGTCTGCCTGCGGCCTGCGGCGTGGCTCAAGAAGAGGCCCAGTACGGCCCGTCTACATCAACCCAAGCTCAAGACCCTCACGAGGAGTGAAGCCTCGCGGGGCGGACGACGCAAGGCTTCCTCAGGACGGCCTCATCAGGTAGGCTCGCGAGGAGGCTGAGAGATCAAGGCCGAGGTACCTCGCGAGGTGCTCATGACGCAAGCCATGACGATCAAAGCCAGGCGGGCGCTAGCCTGCGCAGTGTCCCCGTTTCCTCTTTGGTGCAAAGGGGGCAAGTGCAGGCGCGGAGTACCGAGGCATCAAGCAAAGATTACCACTTCGGTGCAACGAGACCAAGACCAGCAGAGCAGTAGGACGGAGGTCCCCGTGGAGCCCAAGACGGCATCATCGCCAGTGCCTTTGGCGGTTGAAGACCAACTTTAGTCAGGATAAATTGTACTGGCTGTTCCCCTTCAAAGTGGCCGTTGTTGGCTCCCTTCCCGCTCAATAATTGGGAAGAGGACCAAGGCCTCTATATATAGGGCTAGTCACCAAAGTAGAGGGGATCATCTCATCCAAGGATGATCGAATCCTTCCCAAGCAGAACACCGCACCAGCTCAAGAACACCTCTCGCGAGGCTGTTCTTCCTCTGTACTGTTCATCATCAGCCCCTAAGGCAATCCACCACAACACAAACTAGAGTAGCGTATTACACCACAACAGTGGCCCGAACTAGTACAAACCTTGTGTCCCTTGTGTTCATCGTGTAGCCTAAATTCACGACGAGGCGTTGGGACATGGATTTGTAGGGGGAAGATCTTCGCGTGCACCCCAGAGTTTGAACCTTAAGGGTTTTGCCGGAACCCGATATCCGACACATTGCCCCGGAGGTATGACATAGAGGCGAATGAGATCTTGCATCCGAGGGCATGAACATATTGCATGAAGGCGCGGCTCGTGAACTGGCTGCCGTTGTAGGTGATGATCCTTGCCAGAACTCCAAAACAACACACTAGATCTTTCAAGAACTTGATAGTTGACTGACCAATCACCTTTCTCACGGTAGTCACTTCCGGCCACTTTGTAAACTTGTTGATGGCAATGAACAAGAATTCAAAGCCCCAATTGCTCGGGGGAAGGGGCCGAGGATATCGAGCCCCCAGACCGAAAATGGCCATGATAGAGGGATTGTCTGAAGAGCTTGGGTAGGCAGGTGGGTTTTTAATGGAACTGGCAGGCTTCACACTTGGTGACTAGCTCGACCACATCTTGGAGGGCTGTGGGCCAATAGAATCCTTGCCGGAATGCTTTCCCAACTAATGCCCTTGATCCAATGTGGGAGCTGCACATTCCTTTGTGTATCTCAGCCAGCAGTTCCTTTCCTTCTTCCCGGCAGAAGCACTTCAATTTCAGACTGTTGGGCCTCCTTCCGTACAGAGTGTCATCGACAAACTAATACGTACTGGCCCTCCGGACTACTTTTCAGCTTCGTATTAGTCATCGGGAAGCTCTCTGGTTTGGAGGAAGCGGACAATGTGCCTTGCTCAAGCTGGAGCCTGGGGCTCGGCAACGAGGACTAATAGCATCTCCTCTGCTGCGGGAGCACATGCCTCATATGCGTGGTCCATGGGCCCGGCTGGAGGGGGTGGTCCGACAGGCTGTGAGAGGAGTTGTTTCCGGCAGGGTCTCTGCTAGGAGCGGACGGCTCTACCGGGAGAGGCTTACCAGTGTCCAACTTTCTCTTCTTCCAGGCCATTGTTGCTGGGGATACGGAGGGCTGAGTAAGACGAAGAACAAAACTTCCTAGTTCCACATGAAGCTTTTGCGCACCACACTTTGATAGATGATCAGCTATGCTGTTTTCCACACAGGGTACATGCTCTCTTTGCAATCCATCAAAGTGCTCCTCCAATCTTCTCACTTCCTCGACGTAAGCCTCCACCAATGGACTTTGGTAATCCTTGTTGGCTTGTCCCACCACCAGCTGTGAATCTCCTCGAATGATCAACTTCTTAATTCCATATTCTGCTGCAATCCTGAGCCCGACAAGGAGCCCTTCATACTATGATGTATTGTTGGTTGCTTCTTCCCGGGCAAAAAATGCATTTGGATGATGTACGTCAAGTGCTCCCCGGAGGGGGCGACAAGAAGCACACCAACCTCTGCACCTTGTAGGGAAAAAGCACCATCAAAATACATAATCCATTCTTGGAGCAATTCCTTGCCAAGGATAACTGTCTCTATCACTTCCTCATCAGGGGTTGGCGTCCATTCTGCAATAAACTCTGCCAACGCCTGCTCTGGATAGTTGATGTGCTTTCAAACTTCAAACCAAAGCTGGATAGCTCCAAAGCCCATTCCACTATTCTGCCGGTGGCATCAGGGTTTCGGAGTATCCGTTGCAACGGAAACGAGTGACAACCATGATCTAATGGGCTTGGAAGTAGTGGCACGGTTTCCTTGAGGCCATGATGAGACCAAAGGTCAACTTTTGCACGCTAGCGTACCTCAATCTTGCCCCCTGTAACAAGGAGCTGATGAAGTACACTGGGTGTTGCACCACTTTCTTCCCCGCCACGTCCTTGGGGTTGCCCTCGTTGTCGTGCTCACTGCTGTCCTGATCCTTATCTGACTCTGCTGGTCTCTGCTCACTCTCTGACTCATCCACTTCTCGCTGTGCTACCAAGGCTGCACTGACCACTTGGTTGGTTACCGCTAAGTATAGCAACATCGGCTCCTGTGGTTTGGGAGTAACCAAGGTAGGCACAGAGGACAGGTAGGCCTTCAGCTCTTGCTCACTAGTTTCTTCCTCATCCCCTCCATCACTCTTATCATCACAGGCATCCTTCACCTGACCCCTGGCGGGTTTTCCTTTGCTCCGAAAGGGTTTGCCGGGGCAATTTGCTTCACCGCCAGCGGCATTCTGACCTTTGTCCTTGTCACACTTCTCATACTCAGCTCTCTATCTCTTGACCAACTGCTCAACCTGATAGCACTCTTGAAGGTCGTGGCCCTTGGTCCGATGGATCTTGCAGTACAACCCATCACTCTTCCCGGCCTTCTCGGCAGCCGTAGCTTCCCGGCAATCAGCGCACATGGCAGTCTCCATGCCGGGGAACTCAGCCTCGGCGATCTTGCCAGTACTAGGGGTGCCTGATCCTTCAACAGTCATCACTGCCTTATCCCTCCGCTTCTTACTATGCTTCTTGCTCTTCTTCTGAATGGTTAATTCATCATTATCCTCTGAATCAAGATTGATGCAATCTTCCTCTCCGGGCAACTTCCTTCCCTCCTCCATTCAAGCACACTTATCCACTAATGTGTAGAGCTCCTTCACAGTCTTCGGCAACCACACGTTCATCTTAGAACGAGTCCAGCGGTTGCGCATATTGGATTGGAAGGCACTATCACAGCTGTTTGATGGATATTTGGAATATTTCTACAAACTTTGCTGAATCTCCATAAATACTTACAGCGGGTTTCTCCTTCCTTCTTGTGACGCCCGGATAATTAGGCTACAGTCATCCCTCGTTAATGATGCCACGTCACCATGGTTACAGTTGTTAATCTCGTGTTAGTTCAAACCTGATTCAAATTCAAATTTCAATTTAAGCCAAACAATCAAAGTTTCCAAACATTAAAACTAAAATGCTCTAAACGTGTTTAATAGTTCATGGGTAATAATGGTGGAGAAACCACATTTTTAAAAACTTGTTTAAATGCCCAAAAGTAATTAACGCAGTGTCTAAAACGATTAAATAAATGACTTTTGTATTTTATAAAATTCTAAACTAATTTATTTGGTAGTCAAACTTTTTATGGCAGAGGCATAATTTACAACACTAATTTTGGCGCTAGTTAATTATCTTAATAGAGTTAAAATAAATTGGGAGTTAAAAAAAGAAAACAGGAAAGAAAATAAATAAAAAGGTAAAAGATAATTCAAAAAAAAGAGGACCCCCAGCTAAGTGGGCCAACAGGCCCAGCTGGCCACCCACGCGGCCCAGCCAGCCCATCCCGGCTTTATAACCCCCACGCACACGAAACCCTAGCCCAGTACCCCCACCCTCCCCCATTCTCCCCCCACTCCCCCCGATCCCCCAGGATCTGGATCGGAGGCACCCAACGTCGATGCCCCCGACCCCGACGCGCTGACACCTCTCGTCGTCACCGGCGCCAACCTGCCATCGCCGCCTCGACCCCGCCTCGACCGCCCCTCGCCGGATCGCCTCGACGTCGCCGTCATCCCACCACCTCGCCCGAAGTCGCCCCGTCGCCCTCGACCTTGCCGCCCTATCACCGGAGCTCCCTCGCTAGCCTACTTCCTCCTCCCCACCGGCCTGCCTCCCCGTACGCATGTTGTCCCCGTCGTCCTCCGCAAGCCACGCTGCCCTTGACCCTGCGAACCCCGGTGAGGCCCCGGGCTCCCGCCCCTTCTCCTCGCACTCCCTCACCCCGCGACCATCGCCGCGCCTCGCGCGCTTCGGATCTGCGCTCACCATGGGCGGGCCACGCCCTGGCCACGCGCTGCACTGATCGGCCGTGCCCGTCGTCCCGTGCCCGCTACCACCCCGGGGCCGTGGCCTCCTCCCCGTGCTGGCCTCACCCGCCTCGTCTGCGCGCGCGCCCGCCGTGGCCGCGTTCGGCCACCGCCGACCTCTCACTACACCGCCACCTCCCTGCTCACTCCCGCCGCCATGAGCTCGCTTCGGTCGAGCTCCGGCCTCATCCGCGTAGCCCCACTTCAGCGTCGTCCTGCTTGCTCTCCCGCCAGCGTCCCCCTCTGGTGACCGCCCGGCCTCGGTGGCCTCGTCCGCCATGGCGCCCCTGGGCGTGCGCCCAATCGGGCTGGCGTCCACGCCCGTATCCCCGCGCACCCGCAAAGGCCCCCAGGCCTATGACAGCGGGGGCCCACGTCCGTGAGAACATTTAAAATAAATAAATATAAAAATAAAAAATAATTAATAAAATTATTAATTAGTGAATTAATTAAGTTAATTAATCCTGTTTAATTAATCTAATTAGCTAGTTAGTTTAATTAAATAGTAATTAGATTAGCTAGAACCTAGTTAACCTAAATAGAGTATGTTAGGTGGGTCCCACACGCCAGCGACCCAGTCAACACCTCTGTTGACTGCTGACGTCATGATGACGTCAGCATGCAGTGTTCTGGATAATGTTGAACTAAATTAAATAAATAAATTCTAAAAACGAATCCAGAACACAGCCCATTCGTCCGCCACGCGTCCATAGCATAGTGAACCTGCAACTTTCCCCCTTCGGTTCACCTGTCCGAAAACGCGAAACACCGAGGATACTTTCCCGGATGTTTCCCCCTTTCGCCGGTATCACCTACTACCATGTTAGGGCACACCTAACACCGCTCATTGTCATGTCATGCATCGTCATGCTTTTGTTTGCATTGTATTTACTATTTCTTCCCCCTCTTCTCTCCGGTAGACTACGAGACCGACGCTGCTGCTGCCCAGTTCGACTATGGAGTTGACGACCCCTCCTTCTTGCCAGAGAAACCAGGCAAGCCCCCCCTTTGATCACCAGATATCGCCTATTCTTCTCTCTACTGCTTGCATTAGAGTAGTGTAGCATGTTACTGTTCGATTACTCCTATTCTGTTGCATAGCCTGTCATTGTTGCTACAGTCATTGATACCTTACTCGCAATCCTAAATGCTTAGTATAGGATGCTAGTTTATCATCATTGGCCCAACATTCTTGTCAGTCTGCCTTGCTATACTATCAGGTCGTGATCACTCGTGAGGTGATCACGGGTATATACTATACATACATATACTATACAGATGGTGACTAAAGTCGGGTAAGCTCGTTGAGGACCCACAAGTGATTCAGATAAGGGGGCTGGAAGGACAGGTGGCTCCATCCCGGTAGAGGTGGGCCTGGGTTCCCGGCGGCCCCCGACTGTTACTTTGTGGAAGAGCGACAGGGCGGGTTGAGACCACGTAGGAGAGAGGTGGGCCTGGCCCTGGTCAGCGTCCGCGGTTACTCCATAATAACACACTTAACGAGATCTTGGTATTTGATCTGAGTCTGGACACTGGCCTATACGCACTAACCAACTACGCGGGAATAGTTATGGGCACTCGACGTCGTGGTATCAGCCGAAGCCTTCTTGACGTCAGCGACTGAGCGGTGCTCGTTGGGTTGGACCGCGTAACGCAACTTCCTTTGTAATGGAGGTTGCTAGGTCTACTCACCGGCCGCGTACGCAACGTGCAGGTGTGCAATGGGCGATGGGACAAGACCCCTGCGCGCATAGGATTTAGACTGGCGTGCTGACCTCTCTGTTGTGCCTAGGTGGGACTGCGACGTGTTGATCTTCCGAGGCCGGGCATGACCCAGGAAAGTGTGTGCGGCCAAAGGGGATCGAGCGTGTTGGGTTATGTGGTGCACCCCTACAGGGAAGTTTATCTATTCGAATAGCCGTGTCCCTCGGTAAAAGGACGACCCGGAGTTGTACCTTGACCTTATGACAACTAGAACCGGATACTTAATAAAACACATCCAGACAAGTTCCAGAGACAACCCGGTGATTGCTTTCCCACAGGGCTACGAGGGGTGGATCGCCGGGTAGGATTATGCTATGCGACGCTACTTGGAGGACTTCAATCTACTCTCTTCTACATGCTGCAAGATGGAGGCTGCCAGAAGCGTAGTCTTTGATAGGACTAGCTATCCCCCTATTGTTCTGGCATTCTGCAGTTCAGTCCACCTACATTGCCTCTTTACACATATACCCATGCATATGTAGTGTAGATCCTTGCTTGCGAGTACTTTGGATGAGTACTCACTGTTGCTTTGCTCCCTCTTTTCCCCTGTTTTCCTCTTCTTCTCGGATGCCGCAACCAAACATTGGAGCCCAGGAGCCAGACGCCACCATCGACGACGACTACTACACTGGAGGTGCCTACTACTATGTGTAGGCTGGTGACGACGACCAGGAGTAGTTAGGAGGATCCCAGGCAGGAGGCCTGCCCCTCTTTTGATCTATATCTCAGTTTGTGCTAGCAATCTTATGGCAACTTGTTTAACTTATGTCTGTACTCAGATATTGTTGCTTCCGCTGACTCGTTTATGTCGAGCACTTGTATTCGAGCCCTCGAGGCCCCTGGCTTGTAATATGATGCTTGTATGACATATTTTAATTTTAGAGTTGTGTTGTGATATCTTCCCGTGAGTCCCTGATCTTGATCGTACACGTTTGCGTGCATGATTAGTGTATGATTGAATTGGGGGCGTCACACTTCTATTGGAGAAGCTGCAGGTCGATGGCCCGGCCTGGCTCCTGGTGGCCACCAATGAAGGCATCGATGAACTAGCGGCATAGGTCTGCCCATGACAAAATGGAGTTCTCCGGCAGGTGCATCAGCCAAGACCTCACATTGGACTTGAGGGCCAAGGGGAAGTAGATGGCAAACACCTTCTCATCTCTTCCCCCGGCAGCCTCAACAGCGATGGTGTTGATGCTCAGGAACTTTATTGGGTTCAGCCTTCCATCGTACTTCTCAGGCATCTCTGGCTTGAACGTTTGAACGGACGGCCAACGGACTTGCCGCAGATCACGGGTAAAGTTAGGGCAGCCAACCTCGAAAGGTAGGCACCCGCCAACATCGAGCGTGGGCTCGTCGACGTAAGGGCCGTTGCACCTATCGGTCTGGCGCAGGTCGTCGCAGCGCTGCTTGATGACGCACGCGTCTCTTCTCCGCCTATCCTCTGGGGTTTGTCGTTGTCCTAGATGTGCTTGAGGGTCAGAGAAGGCCATCGAGACGTCGTCGGGGTCTTGATTTGGTTGCGCTCGTGCTGGCTGCCATGGCGGGGATAGCACCATGGGGATAGCCCCCTCCATACGGGCAGCAGCATGAGCCGTTGTTGTCGCTAGGGGAGGCCATGGCAGGTCAGCTCGACATGAGCCCCCAGCTTCAGCGAACCGAGCAGACTTTGGATGGTGGCACACCATTCGTCCACTTACTCGGCCATCGAGGGAAACCTCAACAGCAGCTGAGCCCGCGCCATGGCCTCCGAGGCTGTACTTGGCATGGATGAGGATGAAGTCGATCGCGCCATTGCTCGGCTTCTGAGGGTGCCAGCGGCGGTAGCACCGTGCCCCTACTGTTGCAGCGACACCACCTGGATGGCAGGGTGATGCGGCGAAGGCGCTCGAGGGCCAGTCGCTGCGTTCGGTGCAGGAGCCTGGTCGACTCGCCCGGGGGAAAGCGCACGCGTCGCGGTCGCGCTTGTGACAAGGGCGGCCGGAGGGCGGCGGTTCGCCCCAGACCAAGCGCCATCACTGCGGCTGTGCCCGTCAGTGAGTGGATCATGGCCATCGAGGTGTTTTTGGTGTTTCTCTCCTCCGGTGCCTACTGCTCCGGCGTCGGCCATGGGGGAAGTGGTGGCGGTGCCGCCTGCTCCGACCACATCCCTAATAGCGTCTGCGTCCTCGTGCGTCTCCGCACACCCCGCAGCATTGGAGGTCGTAGGCGGCAGAGCCTTCAAGATCGATGGATGAGCCGAAGAAGTTGGTTTCTTCTTAGGCGCCATGATCAATGGCGTCGTCGAAGATGGAGATGGCAACGAAGGTGACGCGCTACTCACGTCTTCAGGTTCGTGCAAGCGATCCTCCTACCTGGCGTGCCAAAGATGTCGCGGGAAACCATGGCCACCTATCGGACCAGGAGGCCCCTTGCTGGTTCGGCAGGGGGACGTTGCATTGCACAAAGAGCAGACAAATGTGAGGCAGCACGATCACACGGGAAGATTTCCCAGGTTCGGGCCGCCGCGAGGCGTAAAACCCTACTCCTGCTTTCGGTGGATTAATGGTGGAAATGTCGTGGTGGAGCGTAGTACACTTGCCCGGCAAGGGTTGCCTCAGGGCAGCAACGACTACGCGCGTATGGGGGTGTGAGTTATCCAACCTTTTAACCGTCTATGGTTGCCAAGGACCTCCTTTTATAGATCAAGGGGTCGCCACAATGGCAAAGTAGTCATTATGCATCAATATGAGAGCATGCAGTGCTATCATACCTAACTTTGTGGGCTCACAGTGCACATTTAATACACCGCTCAACGTCACATCATTGGTTGCCCGACAAGGCTTGCCAGGCTATCTTGCCAGCTCCTCGTCTGCTTGTTTGACACGCCGCGGGATGGGTGTCATCTGTGGGTTTTTCCTGTAGGGGAGGCTGCCATATGGAGAATGGTTGCCACTTAATCACTCTACGGCTTGACACCGCAATGATCGACGACGTGAGTCATGGTGGAGTGGTTGGTGAGGTGATTTAGCCTTTGCAAGTCCCGCCAGGCCCTGCCGGGACGCCTTGTTCATCTTCTTCTGGGGCGGCCTCGTCCCTTGCCGGGCTCGCCTGCCCGGCAAAGGAGGCCTCCCTCTCGATGATATCTTGCTTTTCTGGCTTGGTCTTGGTCCCTCTGATATGCTTGTTGGTCCTTCGAATCTCTTGGTTTCTTGTACTCTTTCTTGGGTTCGTGCTTCAATCTTGATCTCGTGCCTGTGCACAGTCAGGACAACGGACCCAGGGTTTGTTGCACCGATAGAAGGTAACCCTAGTGGGCACAAGACACTAGGGAACGCCAAGCCAGGTGCGCCCAGGTGGGTTTTACCCACCACAGGTACGTTCCGGACTCCATTTTTCTTCCGTTTGCTTGTTTCCCAAGATAAAAAAGTCTTTATATACCCCCTGAACCTACTAACCACCGTATCATGGAGAAATCTTCTGTTCTTCTTTCTTGCTGTTTTCTGTCAGATCCGTTAAGTCAGGCATCATGTGTACTCCCTCCTCCAACAATGTAGAAGAGGATGCTTTGGTTGATGAAGGTTGAATTGAAGAGAGAAGAACCCAAAGAATCCAAAGAAGCCTCCAAAGGGGACACGAGCAAGGAAGCTACTGGAGATCAAGCGCCGGTGGTTGAGCAAGCCTTGTGTGCGGAGCAGGAAGAATAAGATATCCTTAAACCTTACTACAATCATCTTACCCCCACTGAGATTGTAGCTTTCTGGATCATTGAAACAGTTCGTGTGCAAAATAAATATCATACTCGTGAAAATATTCTATTGCAAGAGCACATCATCACCCTCTGGAGAATCATCCATAGATTGGAGTATCTTTTGGGCCAGAAGGATAAGATTGCTACCACTTCATCACCACAACCACCGTGTTCATCACCAAAGGAGACTTGAGTATCGGGTATTGGCACTCCCCTGGGCTTGAAGCTTGGGGGAGGTGCCCCGGTATCGTATCACCTCCATTATCTTTTACATTTACTTATCTTAGTTTGGTCCATAGTTATCTTTTGCTTTAGATGAATAAAAGTTTAGTTCGGTCCTTTCTTTTCGAGTGCTTGCTTAGTGATCTGTCCTTGTAATCGTGTGCGAGATTTATAACAAAGTTTACTTTGAGTTTTCTTTTCTTTACTTCCATGTTCAATAAAAAGAAAGGAAATGAATGAAAAAGATCATATGCTAACCTTATGGTAAGTAATGACGTCACATAAGGAAGAGTATAAGTAGAAAATTTTATTGGAGATTTACAAACATAGCATTGGTCAATGCTGCAATTCATGAAAGAACTAATAAGAGAAGAGAAGATGCACATGCAAATATACTATATTGGACATCTTTTGTGATTGTGAGCCCCCATCAAAATATTATATACCAAAATTGTTGACATTGGACAAGGAAGACAATGTAATGATTTATGTTTGTTCATATTCACATAGAAGTTATATTGTCATCGATCCATTAACATGTGGAGCTTGCCCCCCATCTTTGCTAGCCAAAAATTCCGCACTAAGTGGAGATACTACTTGTGCATCCCAAAACCCTAAAACCCACATCTGGTTTTGAGAGTCCACCATACCTACCTATGGATTGAGTAAGATCCTTCAAGGAAGTTTTCATCGGTGCAATAAGGTAATAAAAATTGCTTATAAAAGTGTTGGATCATTTAGTGTAAGAGAAAACTGAGTGTTGTACGAACTTGTGATGGCAAAGAATAAAAGTGATAAACTGCATAATAAAGGTTGCTATCATAAGGGGCAATATAACGTGACGTTCTTTTGCACTAAGAGATTGAGCATACAAATAAAAAGCGCATGGCAACCTCTTCTTCCCTCTGCGAAGGGCCTATCTTTTACTTTTATGTATTTACTTTTATGCAAGAGTCAAAGTATTTCCCTCTATTCTTTATATTTTCTCTTTTGGCACGCATCATGCGGTGAGGAAAGATCTAGGAACATATATCCAATGGGATATGGGTGGCATGAGTTATTACTGTTGACATCACCCTTGAGGTGAATACATTGGGAGGCGAAACTATAAGCCCCTATCTTTCCATGTGTCTGGTTGAAACTTTTTGCTCACATGTATGTGGTGAGTGTTAGCAATCATAGAACACTATGTGATGGTTGAGTATGTGGACTTGCCAAAAGGCTCCGATACGTGACCCTTCCATGAAAAGATGATGAATTGTAGTTGCAAAGTTGACTAACAACATAGTTTGTTAGTTTTCAGTAGAGTTATGCTTTATACTTCGATGTTGTGATGAATTGTTACTTATTCATGAGAAGTTATATGATAGAATTTTTATGATAAAAGTTCTATGATAAAGTTTATGTTAAAGCTTGTTGCTGGTATAATAATATACATGATGCTTCTATGTCCATATTCTTTTTTTATCGACACCTCTCTCTCTCTCTAAGCATGTGGACATGTTTTTCGATTTCGGTTTTTGCTTAAGGACAAACAAGGTCTAAGCTTGGGGAAGTTGATACATCCATTTTGCATCATGTTTTACTGCTGTTATTTATAATGTTTTTATGCATAATAATGCTTTTTGGAATAATTGTAATGCCTTTTCACTCATAATATGCAAGGTTCACACAAAGAGGGAGAATACCGACAGCTGGAATTCTAGACCTGAAAAAGATACATCAGGCCACCTATTCTGCACAACTCCAAATGAGCTGAAACTTCAGAATTATTGGAGAAAATAATCACCAGAGGGGGCCTGCCAGATGGGCAGAACCCACCTGGGCGTCCAAGGGAGCCCAGGCGCGCCCTGGTGGGTTGTGCCCTCCTCGGCCCACCTTCGGTGCCCATCTTCTGGTATATATATGTCATTTTGACCTAGAGAAAATCAGGAGGGGACTTTAGGGAAGAAGTACCGCCGTCTCGAGGTGAAACTTGGGCAGGAGCGCTTTTGCCCTCCGACGGAGCGGTTTCTCCAGGGGAACTTCCCACCCGGAGGGCGAAATCATCGTCATCATCATCACCAACAACTCTCCCATCTTGGGGAGGGAAATCTCCATCAACATCTTCAACAGCACCATGTCCTCTCAAACCCTAATTCATCTCTTGTGTTCAATCTTTGTACCAGAACATTAGATTGGTGCTTGTGGGTGACTAGTAGTGTTGATTAGTATATGAATTATTTGGTGGAAGATTATATGTTCAGATCCATTATTCTATTTAATACCCCGGTGATCATGAGCATGATTATCATTTGTGAGTAGTTACTTTTGTTCTTGAGGTCACGGGAGAAATCTTGTTGCAAGTAATCATGTGAACTTGATATTTGTTCGATATTTTGATGGCACGTATGTTGTGATTCCCTTAGTGGTGTCATGTGAACGTTAACTACATGTGTCACGCCCAATATGCGATACTATCCTAAAGAGACTCGAAGGTCCCACCAAGGATAGAACCGCATATTGATACGCTTTTGCAAGGTGGATATCATTACATCAACATTATATAATGGATGGGGATCCAGACAAGAGGAATACAATGCCACACGAATACAACAATATCATACATAAGAGCACCATCCGACTACAGATGAAAATGGGAATAGAAACTCAAACGACATCCACCCTGCTAGCCCAGGCTACCGACCTGGAACCTATCCCTTGACTGAAGAAGAAGCAGAAGAAGAACTCCAAAACAAGTAACATCACTGTCGCGTCAAGATCAACGCATAACCTGTACCTGCAACTGTTGTTGTGGTAATCTGTGAGCCACGAGGACTTAGCAATCCCATTACCATGGGTATCAGGACTAGCAAAGCTTAATGGGAAAGGAAGGGGTAAACTGGTGAGGCTGCAGCAGCGGCTAAGCAAAATATGGTGGCTAACACACGCAAATAAGAGCGAGAAGAGAAGCAAACGGAACGGTCGTGAAGCTACCAAAGATCAAGAAGTGATCCTGAACTCCTACTTACATCAAACATAACCCAAAAACCGTGTTCACTTCCTGGACTCCGCCGAAAAGAGACCATCATGGCTACACGTACGGTTGATGTGTTTTAATTAAGTCAAGTGTCAAGTTATCTACAACCGGACGTTAACAAATTCTCATCTGCCACATAACCGCGGGCACGGCTCTCAAAAGTTTATACCCTACAGGGGTGTCCCAACTTAGCCCATCACAAGCTCTCACGGTCAATGAAGGATATTCCTTCTCCCAGGAAGACCCGATCAGTCTCGGAATCCTGGTTTACAAGACATTTCGACAATTGTAAAACAAGACCAGCAAAGCCGCCCAATGTGTCGACAATCCCGATAGGAGTCGCACGTATCTCGTTCTCAGGATACACCGGATAGGTCAAGCTATGAGTAAAACCAGCCCTCAAGTTGCCCCGAGGCGGCCCCGCAGGCTGCCCGGTTCGGACCAACACTTAGAGAAGCACTGGCTCGGGAGGGTTAAAATAAAGATGACCCTTGGGTTGGCCGACCCAAGGTATGGGTAATAGGTTGTTAGGAAAATGGTAAAACCAAGGTTGGGCCTTGCTGGAGGTGTTTTATTCAAAGCAAACTGTCAAGGGGGTCCCATAAATCACCCAACTGCGTAAGGAACGCAAAATCAAGGAACATAACACCGGTATGACGGAAACTAGGGCGGCAAGAGTCGAACAAAACACCAGGCATAAGGCCGAGCCTTCCACCCTTTACCAAGTATATAGATGCATTAATTAAATAAGAGATATTGTGATATCCCATCATAATCCTGTCCACCATGGAGCATTCTTCAACTTCACCTGCAACTAGCAACGCTATAAGAGGGGCTGATGAAAGTGCTAGTTATCGACTAGACGGGGGGTGAATAGGCAATTTTTATGAAAGTCTTCAAAACGTGGAAGTTTCAAAGACAAACAATAGAAATGACCTAATTGATATGCAGCGGAAGATAAACTACAACAAGAAAACCATAGTCAAGTATGCGATAATGTGAAAGTACAAGACTAATAGCAGCTTAGTAGTAAGGATCAGGATGGAAGATAGTATGAAGCCAACCAACGACAGTAGTCAAGCAATGAAGTCAAACAGGTACGACAAATAGGCAATGACTTCACGAAGACAAACAAAAAGTAAAGGGAGGGAGAGGATAGAACCAGTCACTTGTTGAAGACACAGGAATTGTTGGACCAGTTCCAGTTGCTGTGACAACTGTACGTCTAGTTCGGGAGGCTGAGATTCAACTCAGAAGACCGCGTCTTCACCTTATTCCCCTTGAGCTAAGGACACACAGTCCTCGCCCAATCACTCTGGTAAGTCTTCAAGGTAGACTTCCAAACCTTCACAGACTTCGTTCACCGGTGATCCACAATGAATCTTGGATGCTCAGAACACGATGCCTAACCGGCTGGAGGATTCACAGTCCTCAAGTGTAATAAGTCTTCAGGTCACGCAGATAGAAAGACTTTAGTGATGCCTAACACTCTTTGGCTCTGGGTGTTTGGGCTTTGTCCTCGCAAGGATTTCTCTCTCTCAAAGGCTTCGAGGTGGGTTGCTCTCAAACGACAAAAGCCGTGCACTAACTCTGAGCAGCCACCAATTTATGGTGTAGGGGGTGGGCTATTTATAGCCACTAGGCAACCCAACCTGATATGTCCGAAATGACCCTGGGTCACTAAGGAACTGACACGTGTTCCAACGGTCAGATTTCAAACACACACGGGAACTTTACTTGGGCTACAAGCAAAGCTGACTCATCCTGTTCTGGATAAGATTTGCTCTCATTGTCTTCGCTCGAAGACATAGGATTTGGGTTGAGCATCACTTTAGTCATTCTGACTTTGTTCACTTGGAGCCCACTTAACAGTACGGTGGTTCCTATGACTCAACAAAGAAGAAAAAGGAAACAACGAAACGACACAGTCTTCGCGCTCCATAGTCTTCACTCAATGTCTTCTCATGTCGCAGTCTTCAATATGAATATCTTCACATACCACCATTGTTGTCAATGTCTTCATACATTTTTAGGGGTCATCTCCGGTAGGTAAACCGAATCAATGAGGGACACTACGTGCGTTATCCTGCAATTCTCACAAACGCATTAGTCCCTCAACCAAATTTGTCGTCAATACTCCAAAACCAACTAGGGGTGGCACTAGATGCACTTACAATCTCCCCCTTTTTGGTGATTGATGACAAATTGGTTGAAGTTTTCAACGGGGATAAAGTATGTGAAATTGTAAAGGATAGGGTATTGTCTACATAAGTGGCAAAGGCTCCCCTTGAAGATGTGCATATAAGTAATTTGCTTTTGGAATGCAAATGCACATGGCAGGTTGTACTTGTGGAGATCCTCTTCAACTTATGAAGATAATTCATCATGCATGAAATGATATAACTAAGAGAATGACATGCATAATGAAAAATCGACGTCTGTACAATGATCTAAGTGCGGCAGTTATCATCGCAGATGCCGAATTTATCATCGCATCACAGAAAAGCAAATAAGTAGCAGACGACCATCGAGTTTAAGTGTTACAACTCAAAGAACCAAATGTATCAAAAGCGAGAGTTGTAAACACTAGGCAAAATATAAAGCAACCGCCCATATTGTCACAACCGGTTTTCCAATAAAAATATTTATTGAAAAGCCAATCTTTTAAGTCCAGTATGAGAGAAATCCTCCACACTGGCAGACAAATTCTTGATACAATAAGCCAGTAGCATAAAATATATTACAGGGTCGAACTACGGTTGCTCAACCAAATTATTACAAGCACGCCAATAATCATACATAATGGCGGACAGAACACAATGGTGTGGAGACATACTACTGACTCAAGGATAGGCTGGTGGTGGAGAAACACAGCGGGGAGATAAATACAAGACTCTACGTCTGTCATCTCATCGAGCGTCGAGGAGAGGCTCGATGAATTTATTTGGTAGCGGAAGCGGATATAAAACAGTGGCCAAATCCAGGGTCGCACAAGACTGACTGGGACTCCTCTAAGTGTCAGGCTCGCTATCGAACTCTTCATCCATGAGATCGCCTTCGTCAGCATCTGGCCAAATCAACAAGCCAGTGAGTACTTTGAAAGTACTCGCAAGACAGTTCGGACGTAAGATATAACGAATGCATGCATGGATGCAACATGATTAATTCCTTAATGCACAATAAATAAAACTGGCATAACGAGTAAGTAAAAAGGAAAAACGGCGGTAGTCCGCCTGAAATTCCACAGAACATAAATAAGGACCGATCGGGTGTCTGAAGCGACGCCTCGAAAGGTGAACAAATAAAAATAAGGAAAATGATGCCACAGTCGGGCATCTTAGCGACACCACATAAAGGGCTTTTAAAGGAAATGCCACGGTTGGACGTCTGAGCGACATCGCAGAAAGGGCTTTAAAAGAAATGCCACAGTCGGACGTCTGAGCGACATCACATAAAGGGCTTTAAAAGAAATGCCACAGTCAGACGTCTGAGCGACATCGCAGAAAGGGCTTTAAAAAGAAATGCCACAGTCGGACGTCTGAGCGACATCACATAAAGGGCTTTAAAAGAAATGCCACAGTCGGAAGTCTGAGCGACATCACATAAAAGGCTTTAAAAGAAATGCCACAGTCGGACGTCTGAGCGACATCACATAAAGGGCCTTAAAAGAAATGCCACAGTCGGACGTCTGAGCGACATCGCAGAAAGGGCTTTAAAAGAAATGCCACAGTCGGACGTCTGAGCGACATCGCAGAAAGGGCTTTAAAAAGAAATGCCACAGTCGGACGTCTGAGCGACATCACATAAAGGGCTTTTATTCACAAGTAAATAATGCTCATAATAAACATTCAATTCATGAAAACAAACGGGTTAGTCCATCCACAGGAGTGATCATTTAACCGGACTTAGCACTCATGCGATTCACCGGAGTCTCTGTCATCAAAGCTGACAATTGATTAGGATAAGAAGGAACGAAACTTGACATGGAAGAGATGATTTGGAGGAATATATGACTCTGCAGAGTTTGTACAAAATTTTTCCCACAGTCAACGGATTTCCGTAGTCACGAAGGACTAGTTCCGTTTACGGTATTTCAGAAGAAAACACAGCTAACCGGTACACACCCATCCTACCTCTCGATGCTAGGAATCACCCTAGTCATCGTCCAAGAAAAACTTTTGAGACGGGGAGATCACAATCTCGAATAGCATCGGATCAAATTTATATACGCGCGCTCTAAGGGGTGCCCCCCTCTCGGTACCAACCGGAAACACCCATGCCCCCTGACCGGATGACTGGCTTTAATCCAGGGCCATGGAACCATCATCACGGCCTCTCCTCTTTGGTGTGTACCATGAAAGCGGTTTGGAACTTACTAAACCATATTCCTTGCGGAAAACATGTGGTAGTACAAGGAAGGAAATGATAGGTACTGGACCGATATGGTTTGACACTGAAGTCACATAGTCTGGCGTAAGACTGGCATGCTACAAAACTGCCGTCGTACCCATCCTCATGCCAACACATGGCCATTCATATTCACATTCATCCACGTATGGATCATCGAACTCACTTACCTCATTATCACATAAAATAACGTTCATCGGTATACTCACCGGCATGCCATGAAACTAACTAAATGCAAAACATGCCAAGACACTCATCATATCAAAAGTTCAAACATGCTTGCCTGGTTCAGAGTAGTCGGAGCCTAGCTCGGTGAAGTTTGCGGCTCCGTCACCTCCTTCGGTATCTACGTTTAAAGAAGATATAGGCGCTAACGTAAATACCAAGGAGAGCACAGAAGGTAAACCAAATATTTTTCAAATAAATCTGATAAAAAACTAGACAAAATTTTAAAGAGAACAGAAAAAGAATCAATCAAAAATACTTTTCTAATTAAAAGTTATAAGGGTTTTTGTCTAGGGACTTATCTGTAATGAAACAGAAGATTTCCAGGGGCTAGTTTATAAAAGCAGAAAACGCTTCGGTAGCGATTACGCCAGCCCGAAGAGAAAACGTATTTGGCAGAAGGCGTTTTCAGATAACGCTTCCTTTAGAAAGGACAGAGAGGCTGACAGCGGGTCCCACTTGTCATGTTTAAATTTTCAAATGGGAGGGACGAGGCTCGTCGGCGCCCGAGAGCTGCTGTGGTCGCCGGCGGCGATCCACGGTGAGGCATGGGGATCAGAGGTTACCAATGTGCTCACCGTGTCCTTCCGCAACGGTGGGTGGTGGTGTTGGTCGCCGGTGAGCAGCACGTCGACGGCGGTCTCAACTCTGGCGGACGGTGGTTCGGGCGTGGATGGAGCTCGTCGGAGAGGGCTGCAAAGATTAAATTGAGGTGGGGGTTAGACTACTGGGTGCAAGAGAGGGCTACGGACGAGGTTTGGGCGCCGGAGGTGGCCTCACCGAAGTTAATCGAGCTGGAGGCCGAGGCGGGGCGAGGCGGCTGGAGCTGGGGGAGGAGACCTCCTCGAGGTCCCCCTAGTGGCCTGGCGGGGTGTTGCTGAGTAGTGGAGGTGCTGCGTGCACGAGAGTGAGCTCGGGACCCCTTTATATAGGCGGTCCGAGGCGGTTGCCGTGAACGAGGATCACCGGCGAGTGATTACGGTGGCACAGTGCTCTGTCGGGGTGGTTAGGGGGTCGAGCATCATCACGGAGGTCCAACGGGTCCGTTTTGGTGTTGAACTGGCCGGGGTTTGGGTGTTAAGGGCGAGCTCGACGGAACGGTGATGGTGCGGGCCCGTCGGCGGCGGAGAGCGCGTTCCGTGCTTGCCGGCCACGGTGGCTGTGCTACGGGCATGCGCTGGCATGCATGAGGCCATGCGGAGAGCCAGGGAGCGATGGGCGGCGCGGAACGGCGTTCTGCCGTGGTGTGCCTCCTGTCGGCCGCCACGGGAGGTCCCGACGCCGCAGAAGACGCCGGCGAGGGCGAGCCAGCGCGCTACCGACGCCAGGAAGGCTCCACGCACACGTGTGCAGCTTCGGACAAGAGGAAGAGGCGGCGAGGAACGTGCCAAGGGCACTGTGGCCGCGTGACTGAAACTGACGGACTGAAGATGACACTGAAAACTGAATTTTCTGAACTATGAACAGTAACAGTGCCCACCAGGTGTTCGACCGAATGAAATTGGCCTCTGGTGATTTTTCCTTGAGCTGATTTTTGGTGGAGTGGCTTCTCCTTGCTCAAATAGGCTGCCTGAATTTTGGTGAAATTTTTGGAGGAGTGTAGATATGAATTTCACCAAATTTGGCAAATCTGGTCCAAACTTGCAGAGACTGAATTTTGAAAAATTTGAAAAGAGGAGGAGTGGATCAAGATGGTTCTGGGTTGTGGGTTCAAAGGACAATCCAGGAGAATTGGTTTGAGGTCAAAACTCAAATGCAATAGGGCACTTGCTTTGAAAATCTCTCAGGCTCCAAATAATTTTCAGAATTGAATTGAGGGAAAAATAATTGGAATAAAAGTCCAAAACCAGTTTGGATTAGTTGGGACAGAGAATTTAGGTTGATCACAAGTTGTAGGGGAGGTTTTGGAGGGTTTTTACCACATGGGCAAGAATGCCAAGTCATGGTGGTTCCAAGATATGAAAATCCCAAATTTCATGGAGTTTCTTTTTAAAAGAAAAAAGATTAAACTCCCAAAAATAATTTTGAGAGAGAACCAACAGAGAAGAAGTTTCAGAAGGTCAAACACCAAAGTTTGAAGCCAGAATAAAAACCTTGCCAAAGAAAAGAAAGTTTCTTAAGAGGAAGGTTTTCTGGAAAATTTTAAATGGCCTCTTTTCAAAAACCACAAAGTTTTTGCTGAAAACCAAAGTAAAAAAATTTTGGAGTGTCACAACACCTACCCCCTTAGGAAAAATCTCGTCCCCGAGATTTCAGCTGATCCTTAAATAAGTGTGGATGCTCTGTCCGAAGAAAATCCTCGCTTTCCCAGGTTGCTTCACTGTCGGTGTGATTGCTCCACTGGACTTTGAAAAACTTGATGGTTTTCTGTCGGGTCCTCCTTTCAGACTCCTCTAATATTCTTATGGGACGTTCTCGATAAGTGAGGTCTGGCTGTATGTCAATGTTCTCATGAGATACTTGTTTCTCTGGGTTGCTTACGCACTTCCTTAATTGAGAGACGTGGAACACGTCGTGAATGTCGGACAAGTCTTCGGGTAAGTCTAGCTGGTAGGCTACAGTGCCTCTTCGTGCCACTATGCAAAATGGTCCAATGAATCTTGGTGCTAATTTTCCTTTAATCTTAAACCGTTGCAATCCTCTCATCGGGGATACTCTCAAGTATACAAATTCACCGGGTTCGAAGCTGACCCTACGATGTTTCTGATCATAATAACTTTTCTGTCGACTTTGAGCGGTCTTAAGTCGGTCCCTGATTAGCTTGACTTTTTCCTCGGCTTCTCTGAGCATATCTGGTCCGAAGATGCGGCTGTCTCCGGTCTCTGACCAATTTAACGGGGTACGACATCTCCTTCCGTATAGGGCTTCGAAAGGAGCCATTTGCAGGCTGGCCTGGTAACTGTTGTTGTATGCGAACTCGGCATATGGCAGGCTGTCCTCCCAACTGGTTCCATAGGTGAGGACACATGCTCTCAGCATGTCTTCTAAAACTTGGTTTACGCGTTCTGTTTGTCCATCAGTCTGAGGATGGTATGCGGTACTGAAGGCTAGTTGGGTTCCCAGAGCCTGTTGTAATTGCTCCCAAAATCTTGAGACGAACTGAGTGCCTCTGTCGGAAATTATAGTCTTCGGGACACCGTGCAGACAGACTATGCGGGAAAGATAAATCCTGGCAAGCCTCTGAGTGGTGTAGGTTGTCTTTACTGGAATAAAGTGTGCTACTTTGGTCAACCTGTCAGTGATGACCCATATGGCATCATTCCCGTGTCGTGACCGAGGTAATCCGACAATAAAATCCATCCCTATTTCATCCCATTTCCACTCAGGTATTTTGTTAGGTTGCAGTAGTCCGGCTGGTCTCTGATGTTCAGCTTTTATGCGTTGACACGAGTCGCAGCATGCAATGAAAGCGGCTATGTCCCTCTTCATACCGTGCCACCAAAATCTTTCCTGAATATCCTTATACATTTTGGTTCCTCCAGGGTGGATCGAATATGGAGTGGTGTGTGCTTCAGTTAAAACTTGCTGTTTAAGGTCTTCTATGTTTGGCACGCATAGCCTTTCTCCGTACCATAATATTCCTTCATTGTCTATGACGAATTCCGAGGCCTTGCCCATACTCAACTTCCTTTTAATTCCTTCAATGCTGGGGTGACCGGACTGAGCCTCTTTAATTTTCTCCACAAGGTGTGGTTGTATTTCCAAGTTTGATATGGTGCCTTCTGCTACCATTATCAAGTTGAGCTTGACAAATTCTTGATGGAATTCGGGCCTCAAGCTGTGCAGATAGTTCCCGTCGGAGCTGGGGTTCCGACTCAGGGCATCGGCCACTACGTTTGCTTTCCCTGGATGGTAATGGATACCAACATCATAATCCTTTACCAATTCTAACCAGCGGCGTTGCCGTAAATTTAGTTCTGGCTGCGTAAAAATGTATTTGAGGCTTTTGTGATCCGTATATATCTCACATCGATTCCCAAGTAGAAAATGCCTCCATTCCTTGAGTGCATGAATAACTGCTGCCATTTCTAAATCATGAGTGGGATAATTTTCCTCGTGTTTGCGAAGTTGCCTTGAAGCGTAGGCGACAACCTTGCCTTCTTGCATCAACACGCATCCGAGACCCTTTCTGGATGCGTCACAAAATACTTCAAAATTCTTGTGTATATCGGGTACAATTAATACTGGTGCTGTTGTTAATTTCCGCTTTAGCTCTTGGAAACTTTTCTCGCAGGCTTCTGTCCATTCAAACTTCTTATCTTTCTTGAGTAACTGTGTCATAGGCTTGGATATGGTGGAAAATCCTTCAATAAATCTGCGGTAATACCCTGCCATTCCCAAGAAACTTCGTATGTCTGTTACGCTGGCTGGTGACTTCCAGTCAAGTACGGCCTTGACTTTCTCTGGGTCCACTGCTATACCGTCTTGAGTCAGCACGTGGCCTAGAAAACCTACTTGTCTTAGCCAAAATTCGCACTTGCTGAACTTGGCATACAATTGGTGTTTCCTTAGCTCTCCTAGTACAATCCTGAGATGTTCTGCGTGCTCTTCTGGTGTTTTGGAGTATACCAGAATATCGTCGATGAATACTACGACGAATTTGTCCATAAACTTCATAAATACTTTGTTCATGAGGTGAACAAAATATGCCGGGGCGTTAGTTAATCCAAATGGCATCACTGTGAACTCGTACAGTCCATATCTGGAGGTGAAGGCTGTTTTGGGGATATCTTCCGTTCGTACCTTCAATTGATGGTATCCTGACCTTAAGTCAATCTTTGAGAATACCTTGGCCTGAGCAAGTTGATCAAACAAATCATTTATCCTTGGCATCGGGTATTTGTTTTTGACTGTGACCATGTTAAGTGCTCGATAGTCGATACACAATCTCAGCGTTCCATCCTTCTTCTTGGCAAATAAAATTGGTGATCCCCAAGGTGAGGAGCTGGCCCGAATGTACCCTTTATCCAGTAATTCCTTTATTTGCTTCTTCAATTCGATCAACTCGGATGGTGCCATTCTGTATGGTTTCTTGTATATGGGGGTGGTTCCTGGTGCTAGCTCAATGCGGAATTCTATTTCTCGATCTGGTGGCATGCCTGGCAGCTCTTCAGGGAATACATCTGGAAATTCACACACTACTGGAACCTTGTTTAGCTCAGAAACGTCCACCTTATTTAATCTCGGTTGCCGGGGTCTTTTTCCTTCCTTGGCTGATACTCTTATTGTCTTCCCTTGGTGGTGTGTGAGAATCACGGTCCTGTTGAAACAGTCTATAAAACCTTTATTGGTGGTTAGCCAATCCATCCCTAGGATGACATCCAGTCCTTTATTTTCCAATACAATAAGATTTGCGTAAAACTCCAATCCTTCAAACTCAATGACCACATTCTGACAGTAATTCTGAGAAACTTGCTGAATCCCGGGGGACTTGATTATTATGGATTTCTCCAAAGGAAGCATCGAAAAATTATTTTGCAAAGCAAAACTTTTCGAGATGAAAGAGTGAGAAGCTCCAGAATCAAACAAAACCATTGCAGGTATTGTGTTGACAGGAAACGTACCGAGTACGATATCCGAAGCATTTTGTGCCTCCTCTTTGGTTACGTGGTTCAGATGACCCTTCCTGTGGTTATTGTTGGGATTGAAATTGTTTCGTTTGGGCGCTGAATTATTGCTGTCGTTGTTCGGCTTTGGGGTTGAATTCCTTGGCTTGGGGCACTGTTTGGCATAGTGCCCTTCTTCTCCACAAGCGTAACAAGTAACGCCGGGGCGATAGGTGAATTCCTTGTCCCTTGCATGAAAATTCTTGATTGGGCGTGAGACATTGGATGAGAATTTGGGTGTCCCACCCTTTTTAAAATCTATCTTGCTTCGGTGATTGCGAGTGTGGTTAGTCTGGTCCCTTTTTCGCTTGCGGATATCTTCCAGACTGCGTCTCTCATTTTCCAGAGTAATGGCCTTGTCCACCAGCGTTTTAAAATCAGGAAAAGTGTGCACGACCAGTTGGCATTTAAGTGCGGGCGCCAGACCGTCAAGGAATTTCTCCATCTTCTTGATTTCAGTCATACGCTCCTCATTGGCGTAGCGGGATAATAGGGTAAATTGACTGTTGTAATCTGACACTGTCATGTTCCTTTGTTTGAGGTCATCAAATTCTCTCTTCTTGATTTTCATAATACTCTTAGGAATATGTGCACCACGGAAACCTTCCTTGAAATCATCCCAGGTTATGTCATTTTCGTTGGGATGCATGTGCAGAAAATTCTCCCACCACGATGCGGCTGCTCCTGTGAGATAGTGTGGAGCATATAGTACTTTCTCGAGATCTGAACACTTTGCAATAATTAATTTCCTCTCCATATCTCGAAGCCAGTCCTCGGCTTCAAGAGGCTTGTCAGTGTGAGAAAATGTTTGAGGACGTGTCTTCTGTAGCTCAGATAACTTGGAATGTTGCTGATACTGTCCATGGTGATTTCCCATGTTGATGACTTGGTTCATTATTTCACGATGTTGTTGCTGACTCTGTTCATAAAGGCGGCACATTTGTGAAAGTGCCGATTCATTTCCCGGTTGGCTTGACTGTCCCTGAGTGAACTCGTTGCTGGGTTGTGCATCATAATTTTCCTCTGATGGAATTGGCATGGAGCGAGTCCAAGGACGAGACATTTTTCACTCTGGGGATATATTTTGTAAAACCCATAAGAAAAGCGGAAAGAGTCGCAAAAACAAATCCATAAAATGCATAAAGCTGGCAAATAGAATTAAATAACTCAGCTTACTTAAGAAAAATAAAACGACTTGCGCACGGAGAAGGACTGCTCATTACACATCTTACACGCGGGCGGTAATTATACAGTACATCACTCAGGATATGCGTACCTAATCCTGACATGTTATTAAGGCTAGTGCACTTCTCCAGATCCTACATGATGCGAAAACAGGCTACTTCTCCCAGCCTATGCACATATCTTACAAAGCGGTACAACACACGGCAGCTAAGCGTACTCAGGCAGAAATGTTGACGACCTCCCTTGCCCTGCCGAGGGCGAGGCGTAGCGAGGTTGGGGACTCGACCTCCTCCTCGCTAATGGGCTCCATACGTGTAGTGTTGCGCAGAGCGGGCGGAGCGGTTGCCAGGGGCGGAGCAACACGTACAGGAGTGGGCGCGAAGGTTGGTGTAGTGCGCGCTGGAGTGGGTGCAATGACTTGGTTAAATTCTTCGGTAGAAGGCAGGCGACGAGTAGGCGTAAAAGATGCTGATGACGAGACAAAAGTCGGTGGCGGAGCGATGGGTAGGAGCTCCCTCCTGTTGGCAGCACAGCCATGGACTGAGTCCATGCGGGTAGCTACGAAGTCGTCCACCAGGTTGTCGAAGGCTGCCTCCAGGGCCCGGAGATACTCAATGAGCATCTCAAAAGCCTCGTCTCGTTCTCCTCTGGGGCAGGAGTATGCGTAGTGACAGGTGTAAGGCACATGGCACGGAAGATAACGGTAACGACGAGTCTTCATCACGGGAAGGACATCCCTGAGACGAGCTATCGCCTCGCGGGCTGCCATCTGCATAGCATGCCTCTCCGTAGGCATGGCTCTTCCCACGAACCGGAAGCGGCGTAACTCACCACGCCCTCCCCTGAACTGCACCGCGGCCTGGTGCATGGTCAGACTGTCGTTGACTCGGTGCTGGTAGAGTGTGAAGACTGGGCGCACGGATGGCCCCATCGCGACCTGAACGATGGAAGAAAGAAGCTTGACGAACCCATCGGGTACGTTGGCGAAGGTCTGAGACTCGCAGCTGACGTCGGCCATCTACAAAAGTAGGCAAAATTCTGCAGGGTCAGATCATAAATTTATGCTGACTGACAGAAAATGACTACCATTGCAAAAATATAAATTAGCTCTATCAGGCTAATAACCAATTAGCGATCGCACCTAGTGGCTTCCTACAGTCAGCCTGGCTCTGGTACCAAGCTTGTCACGACCGGTTTTCCAATAAAAATATTTATTGAAAAGCCAATCTTTTAAGTCCAGTATGAGAGAAATCCTCCACACTGGCAGACAAATTCTTGATACAATAAGCCAGTAGCATAAAATATATTACAGGGTCGAACTACGGTTGCTCAACCAAATTATTACAAGCACGCCAATAATCATACATAATGGCGGACAGAACACAGTGGTGTGGAGACATACTACTGACTCAAGGATAGGCTGGTGGTGGAAAAACACAGCGGGGAGAGAAATACAAGACTCTACGTCTGTCATCTCATCGAGCGTCGAGGAGAGGCTCGATGAATTTATTTGGTAGCGGAAGCGGATATAAAACAGTGGCCAAATCCAGGGTCGCACAAGACTGACTGGGACTCCTCTAAGTGTCGGGCTCGCTATCGAACTCTTCATCCATGAGATCGCCTTCGTCAGCATCTGGCCAAATCAACAAGCCAGTGAGTACTTTGAAAGTACTCGCAAGACAGTTCGGACGTAAGATATAACAAATGCATGCATGGATGCAACATGATTAATTCCTTAATGCACAATAAATAAAACTGGCATAACGGGTAAGTAAAAAGGGAAAACGGCGGTAGTCCGCCTGAAATTCCACAGAACATAAATAAGGACCGATCGGGTGTCTGAAGCGACGCCTCGAAAGGTGAACAAATAAAAATAAGGAAAATGATGCCACAGTCGGGCATCTTAGCGACACCACATAAAGGGCTTTTAAAAGAAATGCCACGGTCGGACGTCTGAGCGACATCGCAGAAAGGGCTTTAAAAGAAATGCCACAGTCGGACGTCTGAGCGACATCACATAAAGGGCTTTAAAAGAAAATGCACAGTCGGAAGTCCTGAGCGGACATCGCATAAAGGGCTTTAAAAGAAATGCCACAGTCGGACGTCTGAGCGACATCACAGAAGGGCTTTAAAAGAAATGCCACAAGTCGGACGTCTGAGCGACATCGCATAAAGGGCTTTAAAAGAAATGCCACAGGTCGGACGTCTGAGCGACATCGCAGAAAGGGCTTTAAAAAAATGCCACAGTCGGACGTCTGAGCGACATCACATAAAGGGCTTTAAAAGAAATGCCACAGTCGGCGTCTGAGGACATCATAAAGGGCTTTAAAGTTCACAGTAAATAATACTCATAATAAACATTCAATCCATGAGAATAAACGGGTTAGTCCATCCACAGGAGTGATCATTCAACCGGACTTAGCACTCATGCGATTCACCGGAGTCTCTGTCATCAAAGCTGACAATCGATTAGGATAAGAAGGAACGAAACTTGACATGGAAGAGATGATTTGGAGGAATATATGACTCTGCAGAGTTTGTACAAAATTTTTCCCACAGTCAACGGATTTCCGTAGTCACGAAGGACTAGTTCCGTTTACGGTATTTCAGAAGAAAACACAGCTAACCGGTACACACCCATCCTACCTCTCGATGCTAGGAATCACCCTAGTCATCGTCCAAGAAAAACTTTTGAGACGGGGAGATCACAATCTCGAATAGCATGGGATCAAATTTATATACGCGCGCTCTAAGGGGTGCCCCCCTCTCGGTCCCAACCGGAAACACCCATGCCCCCTGACCGGATGACTGGCTTTAATCCAGGGCCATGGAACCATCATCACGGCCTCTCCTCTTTGGTGTGTACCATGAAAGCGGTTTGGAACTTACTAAACCATATTCCTTGCGGAAAACATGTGGTAGTACAAGGAAGGAAATGATAGGTACTGGACCGATATGGTTTGACACTGAAGTCACATAGTCTGGCGTAAGACTGGCATGCTACAACACTGCCGTCGTACCCATCCTCATGCCAACACATGGCCATTCATATTCACATTCATCCACGTATGGATCATCGAACTCACTTACCTCATTATCACATAAAATAACGTTCATCGGTATACTCACCGGCATGCCATGAAACTAACTAAATGCAAAACATGCCAAGACACTCATCATATCAAAAGTTCAAACATGCTTGCCTGGTTCAGAGTAGTCGGAGCCTAGCTCGGTGAAGTTCGCGGCTCCGTCACCTCCTTCGGTATCTACGTTTAAAGAAGATATATGCGCTAACGTAAATACCAAGGAGAGCACAGAAGGTAAACCAAATATTTTTCAAATAAATCTGATAAAAAACTAGACAAAATTTTAAAGAGAACAGAAAAAGAATCAATCAAAAATACTTTTCTGATTAAAAGTTATAAGGGTTTTTGTCCAGGGACTTATCTGTAATGAAACAGAAGATTTCCAGGGGCTAGTTTATAAAAGCAGAAAACGCTTCGGTAGCGATTACGCCAGCCCGAAGAGAAAACGTATTTGGCAGAAGGCGTTTTCAGATAACGCTTCGTTTAGAAAGGACAGAGAGGCTGACAGCGGGTCCCACTTGTCATGTTTAAATTTTCAAATGGGAGGGACGAGGCTCGTCGGCGCCCGAGAGCTGCTGTGGTCGCCGGCGGCGATCCACGGCGAGGCATGGGGATCAGAGGTTACCAATGTGCTCACCGTGTCCTTCCGCAACGGTGGGTGGTGGTGTTGGTCGCCGGTGAGCAGCACGTCGACGGCGGTCTCAACTCCGGCGGACGGTGGTTCGGGCGTGGATGGAGCTCGTCGGAGAGGGCTGCAAAGATTAAATTGAGGTGGGGGTTAGACTACTGGGTGCAAGAGAGGGCTACGGACGAGGTTTGGGCGCCGGAGGTGGCCTCACCGAAGTGAATCGAGCTGGAGGCCGAGGCGGGGCGAGGCGGCCGGAGCTGGGGGAGGAGACCTCCTCGAGGTCCCCCTAGTGGCCTGGCGGGGTGTTGGTGAGTAGTGGAGGTGCTGCGTGCACGAGAGTGAGCTCGGGACCCCTTTATATAGGCGGTCCGAGGCGGTTGCCGTGAACGAGGATCACCGGCGAGCGATTACGGTGGCGCAGTGCTCGGTCGGGGTGGTTAGGGGGTCGAGCATCATCACGGAGGTCCAACGGGTCCGTTTTGGTGTTGAACTGGCCGGGGTTTGGGTGTTAAGGGCGAGCTCGACGGAACGGTGATGGTGCGGGCCCGTCGGCGGCGGAGAGCGCGTTCCGTGCTTGCCGGCCACGGTGGCTGTGCTACGGGCGTGCGCTGGCGTGCATGAGGCCACGCGGAGAGCCAGGGAGCGATGGGCGGCGCGGAACGGCGTTCTGCCGTGGTGTGCCTCCTGTCGGCCGCCACGGGAGGTCCCGACGCCGCAGAAGACGCCGGCGAGGGCGAGCCAGCGCGCTACCGACGCCAGGAAGGCTCCACGCACGCGTGTGCAGCTTCGGACAAGAGGAAGAGGCGGCGAGGAACGTGCCAAGGGCACTGTGGCCGCGTGACTGAAACTGACGGACTGAAGATGACACTGAAAACTGAATTTTCTGAACTATGAACAGTAACAGTGCCCACCAGGTGTTCGACCGAATGAAATTGGCCTCTGGTGATTTTTCCTTGAGCTGATTTTTGGTGGAGTGGCTTCTCCTTGCTCAAATAGGCTGCCTGAATTTTGGTGGAATTTTTGGAGGAGTGTAGATATGAATTTCACCAAATTTGGCAAATCTGGTCCAAACTTGCAGAGACTGAATTTTGAAAAATTTGAAAAGAGGAGGAGTGGATCAAGATGGTTCTGGGTTGTGGGTTCAAAGGACAATCCAGGAGAATTGGTTTGAGGTCAAAACTCAAATGCAATAGGGCACTTGCTTTGAAAATCTCTCAGGCTCCAAATAATTTTCAGAATTGAATTGAGGGAAAAATAATTGGAATAAAAATCCAAAACCAGTTTGGATTAGTTGGGACAGAGAATTTAGGTTGATCACAAGTTGTAGGGGAGGTTTTGGAGGGGTTTTACCACATGGGCAAGAATGCCAAGTCATGGTGGTTCCAAGATATGAAAATCCCAAATTTCATGGAGTTTCTTTTTAAAAGAAAAAGATTAAACTCCCAAAAATAATTTTGAGAGAGAACCAACAGAGAAGAAGTTTCAAAAGGTCAAACACCAAAGTTTGAAGCCAGAATAAAAACCTTGCCAAAGAAAAGAAAGTTTCTTAAGAGGAAGGTTTTCTGGAAAATTTTAAATGGCCTCTTTTCAAAAACCACAAAGTTTTTGCTGAAAACCAAAGTAAAAATTTTGGAGTGTCACAACACCTACCCCCTTAGGAAAAATCTCGTCCCCGAGATTTCAGCTGATCCTTAAATAAGTGTGGATGCTCTGTCCGAAGAAAATCCTCGCTTTCCCAGGTTGCTTCACTGTCGGTGTGATTGCTCCACTGGACTTTGAAAAACTTGATGGTTTTCTGTCGGGTCCTCCTTTCAGACTCCTCTAATATTCTTATGGGACGTTCTCGATAAGTGAGGTCTGGCTGTATGTCAATGTTCTCATGAGATACTTGTTTCTCTGGGTTGCTTACGCACTTCCTTAATTGAGAGACGTGGAACACGTCGTGAATGTCGGACAAGTCTTCGGGTAAGTCTAGCTGGTAGGCTACAGTGCCTCTTCGTGCCACTATGCAAAATGGTCCAATGAATCTTGGTGCTAATTTTCCTTTAATCTTAAACCGTTGCAATCCTCTCATCGGGGATACTCTCAAGTATACGAATTCACCGGGTTCGAAGCTGACCCTACGATGTTTCTGATCATAATAACTTTTCTGTCGACTTTGAGCGGTCTTAAGTCGGTCCCTGATTAGCTTGACTTTTTCCTCGGCTTCTCTGAGCATATCTGGTCCGAAGATGCGGCTGTCTCCGGTCTCTGACCAATTTAACGGGGTACGACATCTCCTTCCGTATAGGGCTTCGAAAGGAGCCATTTGCAGGCTGGCCTGGTAACTGTTGTTGTATGCGAACTCGGCATATGGCAGGCTGTCCTCCCAACTGGTTCCATAGGTGAGGACACATGCTCTCAGCATGTCTTCTAAAACTTGGTTTACGCGTTCTGTTTGTCCATCAGTCTGAGGATGGTATGCGGTACTGAAGGCTAGTTGGGTTCCCAGAGCCTGTTGTAATTGCTCCCAAAATCTTGAGACGAACTGAGTGCCTCTGTCGGAAATTATAGTCTTCGGGACACCGTGCAGACAGACTATGCGGGAAAGATAAATCCTGGCAAGCCTCTGAGTGGTGTAGGTTGTCTTTACTGGAATAAAGTGTGCTACTTTGGTCAACCTGTCAGTGATGACCCATATGGCATCATTCCCGTGTCGTGACCGAGGTAATCCGACAATAAAATCCATCCCTATTTCATCCCATTTCCACTCAGGTATTTTGTTAGGTTGCAGTAGTCCGGCTGGTCTCTGATGTTCAGCTTTTATGCGTTGACACGAGTCGCAGCATGCAATGAAAGCGGCTATGTCCCTCTTCATACCGTGCCACCAAAATCTTTCCTGAATATCCTTATACATTTTGGTTCCTCCAGGGTGGATCGAATATGGAGTGGTGTGTGCTTCAGTTAAAACTTGCTGTTTAAGGTCTTCTATGTTTGGCACGCATAGCCTTTCTCCGTACCATAATATTCCTTCATTGTCTATGACGAATTCCGAGGCCTTGCCCATACTCAACTTCCTTTTAATTCCTTCAATGCTGGGGTGACCGGACTGAGCCTCTTTAATTTTCTCCACAAGGTGTGGTTGTATTTCCAAGTTTGATATGGTGCCTTCTGCTACCATTATCAAGTTGAGCTTGACAAATTCTTGATGGAATTCGGGCCTCAAGCTGTGCAGATAGTTCCCGTCGGAGCTGGGGTTCCGACTCAGGGCATCGGCCACTACGTTTGCTTTCCCTGGATGGTAATGGATACCAACATCATAATCCTTTACCAATTCTAACCAGCGGCGTTGCCGTAAATTTAGTTCTGGCTGCGTAAAAATGTATTTGAGGCTTTTGTGATCCGTATATATCTCACATCGATTCCCAAGTAGAAAATGCCTCCATTCCTTGAGTGCATGAATAACTGCTGCCATTTCTAAATCATGAGTGGGATAATTTTCCTCGTGTTTGCGAAGTTGCCTTGAAGCGTAGGCGACAACCTTGCCTTCTTGCATCAACACGCATCCGAGACCCTTTCTGGATGCGTCACAAAATACTTCAAAATTCTTGTGTATATCGGGTACAATTAATACTGGTGCTGTTGTTAATTTCCGCTTTAGCTCTTGGAAACTTTTCTCGCAGGCTTCTGTCCATTCAAACTTCTTATCTTTCTTGAGTAACTGTGTCATAGGCTTGGATATGGTGGAAAATCCTTCAATAAATCTGCGGTAATACCCTGCCATTCCCAAGAAACTTCGTATGTCTGTTACGCTGGCTGGTGACTTCCAGTCAAGTACGGCCTTGACTTTCTCTGGGTCCACTGCTATACCGTCTTGAGTCAGCACGTGGCCTAGAAAACCTACTTGTCTTAGCCAAAATTCGCACTTGCTGAACTTGGCATACAATTGGTGTTTCCTTAGCTCTCCTAGTACAATCCTGAGATGTTCTGCGTGCTCTTCTGGTGTTTTGGAGTATACCAGAATATCGTCGATGAATACTACGACGAATTTGTCCATAAACTTCATAAATACTTTGTTCATGAGGTGAACAAAATATGCCGGGGCGTTAGTTAATCCAAATGGCATCACTGTGAACTCGTACAGTCCATATCTGGAGGTGAAGGCTGTTTTGGGGATATCTTCCGTTCGTACCTTCAATTGATGGTATCCTGACCTTAAGTCAATCTTTGAGAATACCTTGGCCTGAGCAAGTTGATCAAACAAATCATTTATCCTTGGCATCGGGTATTTGTTTTTGACTGTGACCATGTTAAGTGCTCGATAGTCGATACACAATCTCAGCGTTCCATCCTTCTTCTTGGCAAATAAAATTGGTGATCCCCAAGGTGAGGAGCTGGCCCGAATGTACCCTTTATCCAGTAATTCCTTTATCTGCTTCTTCAATTCGATCAACTCGGATGGTGCCATTCTGTATGGTTTCTTGTATATGGGGGTGGTTCCTGGTGCTAGCTCAATGCGGAATTCTATTTCTCGATCTGGTGGCATGCCTGGCAGCTCTTCAGGGAATACATCTGGAAATTCACACACTACTGGAACCTTGTTTAGCTCAGAAACGTCCACCTTATTTAATCTCGGTTGCCGGGGTCTTTTTCCTTCCTTGGCTGATACTCTTATTGTCTTCCCTTGGTGGTGTGTGAGAATCACGGTCCTGTTGAAACAGTCTATAAAACCTTTATTGGTGGTTAGCCAATCCATCCCTAGGATGACATCCAGTCCTTTATTTTCCAATACAATAAGATTTGCGTAAAACTCCAATCCTTCAAACTCAATGACCACATTCTGACAGTAATTCTGAGAAACTTGCTGAATCCCGGGGGACTTGATTATTATGGATTTCTCCAAAGGAAGCATCGAAAAATTATTTTGCAAAGCAAAACTTTTCGAGATGAAAGAGTGAGAAGCTCCAGAATCAAACAAAACCATTGCAGGTATTGTGTTGACAGGAAACGTACCGAGTACGATATCCGAAGCATTTTGTGCCTCCTCTTTGGTTACGTGGTTCAGATGACCCTTCCTGTGGTTATTGTTGGGATTGAAATTGTTTCGTTTGGGCGCTGAATTATTGCTGTCGTTGTTCGGCTTTGGGGTTGAATTCCTTGGCTTGGGGCACTGTTTGGCATAGTGCCCTTCTTCTCCACAAGCGTAACAAGTAACGCCGGGGCGATAGGTGAATTCCTTGTCCCTTGCATGAAAATTCTTGATTGGGCGTGAGACATTGGATGAGAATTTGGGTGTCCCACCCTTTTTAAAATCTATCTTGCTTCGGTGATTGCGAGTGTGGTTAGTCTGGTCCCTTTTTCGCTTGCGGATATCTTCCAGACTGCGTCTCTCATTTTCCAGAGTAATGGCCTTGTCCACCAGCGTTTTAAAATCAGGAAAAGTGTGCACGACCAGTTGGCATTTAAGTGCGGGCGCCAGACCGTCAAGGAATTTCTCCATCTTCTTGATTTCAGTCATACGCTCCTCATTGGCGTAGCGGGATAATAGGGTAAATTGACTGTTGTAATCTGACACTGTCATGTTCCTTTGTTTGAGGTCATCAAATTCTCTCTTCTTGATTTTCATAATACTCTTAGGAATATGTGCACCACGGAAACCTTCCTTGAAATCATCCCAGGTTATGTCATTTTCGTTGGGATGCATGTGCAGAAAATTCTCCCACCACGATGCGGCTGCTCCTGTGAGATAGTGTGGAGCATATAGTACTTTCTCGAGATCTGAACACTTTGCAATAATTAATTTCCTCTCCATATCTCGAAGCCAGTCCTCGGCTTCAAGAGGCTTGTCAGTGTGAGAAAATGTTTGAGGACGTGTCTTCTGTAGCTCAGATAACTTGGAATGTTGCTGATACTGTCCATGGTGATTTCCCATGTTGATGACTTGGTTCATTATTTCACGATGTTGTTGCTGACTCTGTTCATAAAGGCGGCACATTTGTGAAAGTGCCGATTCATTTCCCGGTTGGCTTGACTGTCCCTGAGTGAACTCGTTGCTGGGTTGTGCATCATAATTTTCCTCTGATGGAATTGGCATGGAGCGAGTCCAAGGACGAGACATTTTTCACTCTGGGGATATATTTTGTAAAACCCATAAGAAAAGCGGAAAGAGTCGCAAAAACAAATCCATAAAATGCATAAAGCTGGCAAATAGAATTAAATAACTCAGCTTACTTAAGAAAAATAAAACGACTTGCGCACGGAGAAGGACTGCTCATTACACATCTTACACGCGGGCGGTAATTATACAGTACATCACTCAGGATATGCGTACCTAATCCTGACATGTTATTAAGGCTAGTGCACTTCTCCAGATCCTACATGATGCGAAAACAGGCTACTTCTCCCAGCCTATGCACATATCTTACAAAGCGGTACAACACACGGCAGCTAAGCGTACTCAGGCAGAAATGTTGACGACCTCCCTTGCCCTGCCGAGGGCGAGGCGTAGCGAGGTTGGGGACTCGACCTCCTCCTCGCTAATGGGCTCCATACGTGTAGTGTTGCGCAGAGCGGGCGGAGCGGTTGCCAGGGGCGGAGCAACACGTACAGGAGTGGGCGCGAAGGTTGGTGTAGTGCGCGCTGGAGTGGGTGCAATGACTTGGTTAAATTCTTCGGTAGAAGGCAGGCGACGAGTAGGCGTAAAAGATGCTGATGACGAGACAAAAGTCGGTGGCGGAGCGATGGGTAGGAGCTCCCTCCTGTTGGCAGCACAGCCATGGACTGAGTCCATGCGGGTAGCTACGAAGTCGTCCACCAGGTTGTCGAAGGCTGCCTCCAGGGCCCGGAGATACTCAATGAGCATCTCAAAAGCCTCGTCTCGTTCTCCTCTGGGGCAGGAGTATGCGTAGTGACAGGTGTAAGGCACATGGCACGGAAGATAACGGTAACGACGAGTCTTCATCACGGGAAGGACATCCCTGAGACGAGCTATCGCCTCGCGGGCTGCCATCTGCATAGCATGCCTCTCCGTAGGCATGGCTCTTCCCACGAACCGGAAGCGGCGTAACTCACCACGCCCTCCCCTGAACTGCACCGCGGCCTGGTGCATGGTCAGACTGTCGTTGACTCGGTGCTGGTAGAGTGTGAAGACTGGGCGCACGGATGGCCCCATCGCGACCTGAACGATGGAAGAAAGAAGCTTGACGAACCCATCGGGTACGTTGGCGAAGGTCTGAGACTCGCAGCTGACGTCGGCCATCTACAAAAGTAGGCAAAATTCTGCAGGGTCAGATCATAAATTTATGCTGACTGACAGAAAATGACTACCATTGCAAAAATATAAATTAGCTCTATCAGGCTAATAACCAATTAGCGATCGCACCTAGTGGCTTCCTACAGTCAGCCTGGCTCTGGTACCAAGCTTGTCACGACCGGTTTTCCAATAAAAATATTTATTGAAAAGCCAATCTTTTAAGTCCAGTATGAGAGAAATCCTCCACACTGGCAGACAAATTCTTGATACAATAAGCCAGTAGCATAAAATATATTACAGGGTCGAACTACGGTTGCTCAACCAAATTATTACAAGCACGCCAATAATCATACATAATGGCGGACAGAACACAGTGGTGTGGAGACATACTACTGACTCAAGGATAGGCTGGTGGTGGAAAAACACAGCGGGGAGAGAAATACAAGACTCTACGTCTGTCATCTCATCGAGCGTCGAGGAGAGGCTCGATGAATTTATTTGGTAGCGGAAGCGGATATAAAACAGTGGCCAAATCCAGGGTCGCACAAGACTGACTGGGACTCCTCTAAGTGTCGGGCTCGCTATCGAACTCTTCATCCATGAGATCGCCTTCGTCAGCATCTGGCCAAATCAACAAGCCAGTGAGTACTTTGAAAGTACTCGCAAGACAGTTCGGACGTAAGATATAACAAATGCATGCATGGATGCAACATGATTAATTCCTTAATGCACAATAAATAAAACTGGCATAACGAGTAAGTAAAAAGGGAAAACGGCGGTAGTCCGCCTGAAATTCCACAGAACATAAATAAGGACCGATCGGGTGTCTGAAGCGACGCCTCGAAAGGTGAACAAATAAAAATAAGGAAAATGATGCCACAGTCGGGCATCTTAGCGACACCACATAAAGGGCTTTTAAAAGAAATGCCACGGTCGGACGTCTGAGCGACATCGCAGAAAGGGCTTTAAAAGAAATGCCACAGTCGGACGTCTGAGCGACATCACATAAAGGGCTTTAAAAGAAATGCCACAGTCGGACGTCTGAGCGACATCGCAGAAAGGGCTTTAAAAAGAAATGCCACAGTCGGACGTCTGAGCGACATCACATAAAGGGCTTTAAAAGAAATGCCACAGTCGGACGTCTGAGCGACATCACATAAAGGGCTTTAAAAGAAATGCCACAGTCGGACGTCTGAGCGACATCACATAAAGGGCTTAAAAGAAATGCCACAGTCGGACGTCTGAGCGACATCGCAGAAAGGGCTTTAAAAGAAATGCCACAGTCGGACGTCTGAGCGACATCGCAGAAAGGGCTTTAAAAAGAAATGCCACAGTCGGACGTCTGAGCGACATCACATAAAGGGCTTTTATTCACAAGTAAATAATACTCATAATAAACATTCAATTCATGAAAACAAACGGGTTAGTCCATCCACAGGAGTGATCATTTAACCGGACTTAGCACTCATGCGATTCACCGGAGTCTCTGTCATCAAAGCTGACAATTGATTAGGATAAGAAGGAACGAAACTTGACATGGAAGAGATGATTTGGAGGAATATATGACTCTGCAGAGTTTGTACAAAATTTTTCCCACAGTCAACGGATTTCCGTAGTCACGAAGGACTAGTTCCGTTTACGGTATTTCAGAAGAAAACACAGCTAACCGGTACACACCCATCCTACCTCTCGATGCTAGGAATCACCCTAGTCATCGTCCAAGAAAAACTTTTGAGACGGGGAGATCACAATCTCGAATAGCATGGGATCAAATTTATATACGCGCGCTCTAAGGGGTGCCCCCCTCTCGGTCCCAACCGGAAACACCCATGCCCCCTGACCGGATGACTGGCTTTAATCCAGGGCCATGGAACCATCATCACGGCCTCTCCTCTTTGGTGTGTACCATGAAAGCGGTTTGGAACTTACTAAACCATATTCCTTGCGGAAAACATGTGGTAGTACAAGGAAGGAAATGATAGGTACTGGACCGATATGGTTTGACACTGAAGTCACATAGTCTGGCGTAAGACTGGCATGCTACAACACTGCCGTCGTACCCATCCTCATGCCAACACATGGCCATTCATATTCACATTCATCCACGTATGGATCATCGAACTCACTTACCTCATTATCACATAAAATAACGTTCATCGGTATACTCACCGGCATGCCATGAAACTAACTAAATGCAAAACATGCCAAGACACTCATCATATCAAAAGTTCAAACATGCTTGCCTGGTTCAGAGTAGTCGGAGCCTAGCTCGGTGAAGTTCGCGGCTCCGTCACCTCCTTCGGTATCTACGTTTAAAGAAGATATATGCGCTAACGTAAATACCAAGGAGAGCACAGAAGGTAAACCAAATATTTTTCAAATAAATCTGATAAAAAACTAGACAAAATTTTAAAGAGAACAGAAAAAGAATCAATCAAAAATACTTTTCTGATTAAAAGTTATAAGGGTTTTTGTCCAGGGACTTATCTGTAATGAAACAGAAGATTTCCAGGGGCTAGTTTATAAAAGCAGAAAACGCTTCGGTAGCGATTACGCCAGCCCGAAGAGAAAACGTATTTGGCAGAAGGCGTTTTCAGATAACGCTTCGTTTAGAAAGGACAGAGAGGCTGACAGCGGGTCCCACTTGTCATGTTTAAATTTTCAAATGGGAGGGACGAGGCTCGTCGGCGCCCGAGAGCTGCTGTGGTCGCCGGCGGCGATCCACGGCGAGGCATGGGGATCAGAGGTTACCAATGTGCTCACCGTGTCCTTCCGCAACGGTGGGTGGTGGTGTTGGTCGCCGGTGAGCAGCACGTCGACGGCGGTCTCAACTCCGGCGGACGGTGGTTCGGGCGTGGATGGAGCTCGTCGGAGAGGGCTGCAAAGATTAAATTGAGGTGGGGGTTAGACTACTGGGTGCAAGAGAGGGCTACGGACGAGGTTTGGGCGCCGGAGGTGGCCTCACCGAAGTGAATCGAGCTGGAGGCCGAGGCGGGGCGAGGCGGCCGGAGCTGGGGAGGAGACCTCCTCGAGGTCCCCCTAGTGGCCTGGCGGGGTGTTGGTGAGTAGTGGAGGTGCTGCGTGCACGAGAGTGAGCTCGGGACCCCTTTATATAGGCGGTCCGAGGCGGTTGCCGTGAACGAGGATCACCGGCGAGCGATTACGGTGGCACAGTGCTCGGTCGGGGTGGTTAGGGGGTCGAGCATCATCACGGAGGTCCAACGGGTCCGTTTTGGTGTTGAACTGGCCGGGGTTTGGGTGTTAAGGGCGAGCTCGACGGAACGGTGATGGTGCGGGCCCGTCGGCGGCGGAGAGCGCGTTCCGTGCTTGCCGGCCACGGTGGCTGTGCTACGGGCGTGCGCTGGCGTGCATGAGGCCACGCGGAGAGCCAGGGAGCGATGGGCGGCGCGGAACGGCGTTCTGCCGTGGTGTGCCTCCTGTCGGCCGCCACGGGAGGTCCCGACGCCGCAGAAGACGCCGGCGAGGGCGAGCCAGCGCGCTACCGACGCCAGGAAGGCTCCACGCACGCGTGTGCAGCTTCGGACAAGAGGAAGAGGCGGCGAGGAACGTGCCAAGGGCACTGTGGCCGCGTGACTGAAACTGACGGACTGAAGATGACACTGAAAACTGAATTTTCTGAACTATGAACAGTAACAGTGCCCACCAGGTGTTCGACCGAATGAAATTGGCCTCTGGTGATTTTTCCTTGAGCTGATTTTTGGTGGAGTGGCTTCTCCTTGCTCAAATAGGCTGCCTGAATTTTGGTGGAATTTTTGGAGGAGTGTAGATATGAATTTCACCAAATTTGGCAAATCTGGTCCAAACTTGCAGAGACTGAATTTTGAAAAATTTGAAAAGAGGAGGAGTGGATCAAGATGGTTCTGGGTTGTGGGTTCAAAGGACAATCCAGGAGAATTGGTTTGAGGTCAAAACTCAAATGCAATAGGGCACTTGCTTTGAAAATCTCTCAGGCTCCAAATAATTTTCAGAATTGAATTGAGGGAAAAATAATTGGAATAAAAATCCAAAACCAGTTTGGATTAGTTGGGACAGAGAATTTAGGTTGATCACAAGTTGTAGGGGAGGTTTTGGAGGGGTTTTACCACATGGGCAAGAATGCCAAGTCATGGTGGTTCCAAGATATGAAAATCCCAAATTTCATGGAGTTTCTTTTTAAAAGAAAAAAGATTAAACTCCCAAAAATAATTTTGAGAGAGAACCAACAGAGAAGAAGTTTCAAAAGGTCAAACACCAAAGTTTGAAGCCAGAATAAAAACCTTGCCAAAGAAAAGAAAGTTTCTTAAGAGGAAGGTTTTCTGGAAAATTTTAAATGGCCTCTTTTCAAAAACCACAAAGTTTTTGCTGAAAACCAAAGTAAAAAAAATTTGGAGTGTCACACATATGAACCCGCTTGAAGACTATCAAACTCATATGCTTCTCCCCCTTTTGTCAGTAAGGACCAAAAAGGTTTGAAGACATAGAGCATCTATTCGTTCCCATGAGGAGTAGGTATAGCAGCAAGGTTGTCGTTGTTGTTTGGCGGCGCAGACGAACTTGGTGCAGTGTCGATGCGTGCAGAAGTAGGGGGCAGTGAAGTAGCATCGTCTTCATCATCAATCACTTTGGCATTCACCGTCGCCGCGGAGGAAGAATAGTCAGAGTCTTCAAGGGGTGGAGTTCGACGTAGGATAGCATTCTGTGGCGGAGTGGAGTCAAACTTGAATCTTTCAGTGAAGCCATCGTCTTGAAAATCTGCTTCAGCACTGAGCAGTGTCAAACTCTTCCATGATCGCCAACAGGTCTCGTGAGTGACAAAAGCATTCTTGGTGGCAAGACTTCGAATGCGATTGACGTCCACCAAGAGGCTTTGCATCTGTCGCTTGAGCCAGAAGTGATGCTTGTCTTGTTTCTGATGCAGTGCCATAAGAAGTTCTTGGTCATTTAGGACGCGAGAGCGCTTCTTAGGCCTTTGAGCAATTGTGCTCTCAATAGCTTCAGTTTGCACACGGTGAGGCAGACGAGTGTTCCCAGCCATTGGATAGACACGAGTTACTGCTTGGACTCCTTCCATGGGTTGAGTGAAGCTTTGGTGATCAGCATTTTGAAGACAAAGAGGTTTCTTGGCAGGCTCAGGGTATATGGCTTCAACTGACATATCAACCTCTGGTAGAAAGATCAGATGATTGCGAGCAGAGGGTTGATAGTTGATAGCAGAGTGTAGCTTGATGGGGCGCATGACCCATGGAGCATAGAATTTCAGGCCAAAAAGTTCAGATCCAGACGCGGCCAGTTGCCGGATGAAGAATTCTTGTGTATTAAAGATGATGCCATTGAGGATGTAAAAGACCAATGTCTTCATGGCTCCTTCAAGTTTTGCAGATGATGAATGCCCTTTGATAGGCCATAGAGTTCGCCTGATGATGTGATATATTGTGCGAGGCAGATACTCGAGGTCATCAACAAAGAACTCCTTTGGGTATTCAGCATCAGGTGGAAGAGGCTTCATCATGCTCAACATATGCCTCATGTTGGGCTCTGGCTTATGGATGATGCTCTCTAGTGCATTGCGGTGGAGTTGACAATCAGGTTTGAATAGCTCTCCGGGAGTGGGTAGGCCTGTAAGCTCAATGACGTCAAGAGCTTTGGCTCATGATGAACATTTCCTATCATCCACTCGAGAACCCATGTCTTTGTATCCCTGTAGTAGCCGCGAATGTGGAGGGTAGCATAGAATTGAAGCAAAAGTTCCTCATTCCAATGTTCTTTGTCTGTCACAAAGCTAAGCAGGCCTGCATCATGAAAGCAGTTAAGTGCTTCTTCTAAGCATGGCAGTCCAGCAATGGCTTCAGTGTCGAGGTGCATATGAGGGAAAATGCGCCCTTGATCATATAGAACGTAGGAGTAATAGCTTCGCTGCTGATAGCTCCAAAAACGATCAGATGATATTCTTGGCCTTGAGTAGGGGTTCTTTGCTCTATCAAAGAAGGTGTTGTGGCTTTTGAAGCCATTTTCATTGAAGGACCTTGTAGAGGTGGCAGTACCTAGGAACCTTGGCAGTCTTGGCTTTGGTTTTTGGACCAGAGGCCTATGCTCAACATCATAATCAAACTGAGGACTAGAGGCATTAGGCGGAGGGACCAGAACGGGCCATTTGACAGTGATTAGCTGACCATAGTTGTATGCTTGCTCAATTGTATGGGGCCTTGGTGGCGGAACAGGAGCAGTGGCAACAACAGAGGCGTCAGGCTGCACAACAGATGCTTCAGGAGTAGTTGCATCATTGGCTTCTGGCACAACGGTTGGTGCAGGCTCCACATTTGCTTCAGCCACGACTACGTCATTGGCTTCATTTGTGTTGGTGGTGGCAGCCTCAAGATTTTCAACCTCCACTTGATGAGCTGGAGGGTCGGGCACTGGCACGTTCACTTCAGGAACAGCTTCTTCAATAATGGGGGGAGTAGGGACATGTTCTTCTTCTTGTTTGTCATCAGCTGATGCAGCCGGATTGTCTTCAGCAGCTTTGGCTTCAGACACGAAGACATTCACAGTCGGAGTGGCTTCTGGAAATACATGACGTGCAATAGATTGGTGGTGCACTTCTCCTTCTGGAACGCTCGAAAGAGGGACTTGAGGCCTTGGTCCTTTGTGAAACCTGCGTAATGCTGGTGATGCCTTTGGAGATGGAGTTGGCTGGGCCTCAAAGTCATCCTCTTCTTCTTGCACAGGTGGTGTGACTTGTTGTTGTTGGGGAGTACTCGGGGAGTCTTGTTGTTGTGGGTGATCAGCCCATGATGCATCCTGAGCAATTGGCGTCAGAGGACGACCAATGTTGATGAGTTCGCTGTTCGTGAGAACAGGCGATGATACCAAGTTGTGTTCGATCTGAGGAAGAACTTCATCATCTTCAACATTGTCATTGTGACCAATGTCTTCAGCAGTGGTGGGATCAACTGCTGGAATGTCTTCAGCTTCATGAGCCTCTGTGGAAGCAGGCACATGAACTATCATCCGTCGTTCTTGGTGTTCAGATGTAGGGCTAACCATTGAGATAGGTTCAACAACTAAGGGATCTGTGGGAGCAGCCCGATTCTTCTTGGTTTTGCGCTTCTTCTTGGAGGGAGCAACATCAGAGGCTTCAGAATTTTTCTTTTTTCTGGCTTCAGCCTTGGCAGTCCTCGTCTTCTTCAGTTCTGAAGCGGTTGACCTGACCTTTGGCTTCGATCCAGTCATGCTGCTTGGGAAGACTATGCGAGGTTCTTCCTGCCTTGAAGGTGCAGATTGGTTAGTTGATGGCTTCTTCTTCGTTGCAGCCATTCTGGGGTCAATGCCAGGACGACCAAGAGCCTTGCGCTTCTCAGCCTCATTGTAGGCTTGCACACACTTGTCAGCCAGACTCTTCATGCGCTCACGAGAGCCTTTAGCTTCTTCACGCTTCTTGAGAAAGGCTTCTTTGAGCTCGTGCAGCATGATCTTGAAGTTTTTGACATCTTGCATGCTGAGCTTTGCCACATGCTTCTTGAACTGAGCTTTCTCATAGTCGATCTTGTGCTTCAGTTCAACGATGCGCTGAGCAAGACCTATCTCAGAAGCAATGGCGCCATTGAAGGAGACGCTGAGGCCAATGGGAAGTTGCAGATCTTCAAAGCTGAGATTTGGGGTGTGAAACCACTCATCAATGAAGTTATGGATGATTGCCACATCGAAGAGAGGCAAATCATTGAAGATCTCTGCTTCTTCCTTGCTCTTGATCAGTTGCTCAAGAGCATCATCTGCAAGATCTTCATCGCTGGACAGATCAATGTGCTCTTCTCGCAGAATGGCAGCAGGAGTCAATGTCTGATCAGTATTTTTGATGATTTTCTTTTTCTTCTTCATCTTCTTGGAGATACGTGATAGATCTTCAGACTGCACACTGTCTTCAGGAGGTGTAGTGGCCAGTGGCTTCGCACGTGAACTTTTGGAGGAGCAGCTGATCTTGAAGCCTTAGCCTTCTTTGGCTTCTGCGGCTTTGGAGTAGGAGCTGGGGCTTCATCAGTGTCAGCATCATCATCAGAATGATCAACTTTGGCACCTTGGATCGAGATGTGAGTGATGAGGCCATCAAGGTTGTAGAAAGGACCGATGACATTGGGTTCTGCATCACGTGAGCCGTTAGCATGGGGATCAGAGGGACCAGGGTTCAAGTCTAATCCCAATGACTTCTTGTTTTCCTTGGCCGATGCCTTTACGTGATGGAAGTTGCGCTTGAAGAGATTATCGTCATGACACCAGAGCAATGACGTTGGGTCGGCATTTTCAGGCTGAGGTCCACAGACCATACAAGGATAGAAAACCTGTGCAATAGCTTCAGCTCTGTTCTTGGGTGGAAGGCCTCGATAGAGAATATCACCCCAAGGACTTTTGATAGCATTCTTCTCAGTGTATTCCTAGGTCACGAACTTGTATTTGAACCATTATTCAGCCCAATATCGTCGAATCCATTGGATTCGTGTCTTGCGCTGATTAGAACCAAGGGATTCTCCCGCGGACATGTACCTGTGACAGCATTAGAGATGCAAGGGAAGGGGAAGAGGTCATATGCATTCTCAGAAGATTTTGAAGATAAATCAGTTTGAAGACATTGACCTCATGATGCAAAGACATTCACTTATATGTTGACAGTTGGTTCCAAATTTGTACGAATCCGTGAATAAGTACAAGTGAGGAATCTGACTAGATATGAAGCTTAAGTGAATATACTAGGCAGTATGAGATGCAGACAGAATAGATCTAACATTGTATAGGCAGAAACCAATTTTGGTAAATAGGATGAATCTTTGAGGATCAAAAAGATGGTAAAAATAGAGTTGTATTTACCACACGAAGAACTGCTAGATGGATGAATAGGAGACCGAGCAGTTCATTCCACCATGCCCTAACTTGGCGACGGAGGACACTTATGTCGGCGGCAGAGAGGACGATGTCTGCGGCCGGCGTGAGGACGGCGTCGGAGAAGTCGCGACAGCTAAGCGCTTCGTCGCCGACATCGTCGGGAGCTAGCGGTGGCGCTAGGGTTTTGATGAGGTGGAGAGGTGGAAGAAGGTTTTCTTTACCGCAGGGGACGTGTATTTATAAGGAAGTGTGCAGCACAGCGCAATTACGCAGGTGCCCCTGGCGGTTCACATCTGAGGGGCACGTGGCAAGCATGCAACATACTCAGAGTTGTCCCACGTTCCCACGCCCGCCAGGTTTGTCGGATGGTCGTTCCGGCTTCTCCGGATATCAAACAATAAGGATGAATCATTTAAAACAGACTTAATGTTTGTCTCTGTGTCTTCTGCTGACAAGGACGCAGAGAAGACATTCGACAGTTTCAATAGAATGCATATGATTTGGACAGATAGAGTTTGAGATAGAAAGCATAGAGAGATTAGGGTCCGATCACAATCACTTAGTTCAAAGGATTCAACTAGGAAGACATAGCTATAAGTGAATGTTGTAGAGGACAAAACACTAGTGTGTATATCAAAAAGCAATCAAATCAACATAGTGAAGAAAATCATGAAGATAAGCTGAAATTGAAGACAAACCAAATGCGAAGACATAGCAAAAATAACACCATGAGTGAAACACTTCAAACAGAGAAATTTGGTGGTGGCGTTACCCACCATATAGGAAGTATTAGACCCAGACACGGCGCACAATTATCGTGGCGCTCCGAAGTCAAATTCCACGTTAATGTATTCACACTCAGAATGTAAGTCTTCATTGATTGAAGATATATTTTACTTCGTGTGTTGCACATCTAAGTCATCAACATGCATAAGTGTTAGGATGTGTGCCTGATCACAGGACATTTGACGATTCCAAGATATTTAGCTCACACCGTAACTTGCAAAACCTTTTCTCATCCAAGGGCTTTGTGAAGATATCTGCCAGTTGCTCTTCGGTGTTGATGTGAATGATGTCAATATCTTTCTTCATGACATGATCTCTGAGAAAGTGATGACGAATTTCAATGTGCTTTGTCTTCCAGTGCTAGACTGGATTGTTGGCAATCTTGATGGAGCTTTCGTTGTCGCAGAAGAGAGGTACTTGTTTCAGATTGATTCCATAGTCCTTGAGAGTTTGCTTCATCCATAGAAGCTGAGCGCAGCATGATCCAGCAGCAATGTATTCAGATTCAGCAGTTGAGAGTGATACACAGTTCTGCTTCTTTGAAGACCAACAAACAAGTGATCGTCCCAGAAAGTGGCATGTGCCTGATGTAGACTTGCGATCCACCTTGTCACTAGCATAATTAGCATCCGAGAATCCAACCAGATCAAATTTTGAGCCCTTTGGATACCATAATCTGAGTGTTGGGGTGTAAGCCAAATATCGAAGAATTCGCTTCACAGCTAAGTGATGCGATTCCTTTGGTGCCGCTTGGAATCGAGCACACATGCAAACACTAAGCATAATATCTGGCCTAGATGCACATAGGTAAAGTAAGGAACCAATCATAGAGCGGTATACCTTTTGATCGAACTCTTTACCATTTTCGTCGGGACCCAGATGGTGTTTGGCAGGCATTGGCGTCGTGTAACCTTTGCAATCTTCCATTCCAAACTTCTTTAGACAATCTTTGAGGTATTTTTCTTGAGATATGAAGATGCCATTCCTTTGCTGACGAATTTGAAGACCAAGGAAGAACTTCAGCTCACCCATCATGGACATCTGATATTGCTCTTGCGTCATGTATCCAAACTCATTACTGTACTTCTGGTTGGTGTAGCCGAAGATAATGTCATCCACATAAATTTGGCACACAAACAGTTCACCATCATATGTCTTCGTGAAGAGTGTGGGATCGAGGGATCCAGGTTTGAAGCCTTTGCTCTTCAGGAAGTCTTTGATTGTATCATACCACGCGCGAGGAGCTTGTTTGAGGCCATACAGTGTTTTGTTTAGCTTGTACACCATATCAGGATGTTTTGGATCTGCAAAGCCAAGTGGTTGAGCGACGTATACTTCTTCTTCAATCTTGCCGTTGAGAAATGCACTCTTCACATCCATTTGATATAGCAAGATGTTGTGGTGGTTAGCATAGGCTAGCAGTATGCGAATAGCTTCAAGCCTAGCCACCGGAGCAAATGTTTCATTGAAGTCAATTCCTTCAACTTGAGTATATCCTTGAGCCACAAGACGTGCTTTGTTTCTGACGACTTGACCATGCTCATCTTGCTTGTTTCGATATATCCATTTTGTGCCAATAATGTTTTGCTTGCGAGGGTCAGGACGCTTGACAAGTTCCCAAACATCATTCAGCTTGAACTGTTGAAGTTCTTCTTGCATAGCTTGTATCCATTCAGGTTCCATAAAGGCTTCAGCAACTTTCTTGGGTTCTGATATTGACACAAAAGAAAAGTGCCCACAGAAATTTTCTAATTGTGTTGCTCTTGAGCGAGTAAGTGGACCAGGTGCATTGATGCTATCAATTATCTTCTCAATTTGTACTTCATTTTCAACTCGAGGATGAACTAGACGAAGACCTTGCTCTTGCTGATCATTGTCATCATTGGGAGGATTGTCTTCAGTCTGAGCATTGTCTTCAGGTTGGTTAGGTGCAGAAATGATAAGTTCCTCTTCAGGCTGTGCTTCAGAAGGCATGATTTCACCAGTTCCCATCAGCTTGATAGATTCGCTGGGCGGAGCTTCGTCTAGTGTACTTGGTAGGAGCTCTCTTTGTGAACCATTGGTTTCATCAAATCGCACGTCCACAGTTTCGACAATTTTATAGAGATAGAGGTTGAAGACTCTGCAAGAGTGTGAGTCCTTTCCGTAACCGAGCATGAAGCCTTCGTGAGCCTTAGGTGCAAATTTTGACTTGTGATGGGGATCCTTGATCCAGGACCTAGCTCCAAATACTCTGAAGTAGCTGACATTTGGCTTCTTGCCAGTAAGGAGCTCATAGGATGTTTTGTTCAGAAGCTTATGGATGTAAACACGGTTGATGACGTGACATGCTGTATCAATAGCTTCAGGCCAGAACTTTCTTGGTGTCTTGTACTAGTCGAGCATTGTTCGAGCCATCTCAATGAGGGTTCTGTTCTTGCGCTCTATGATGCCATTTTGCTGAGGTGTGTATGGAGCAGAGAACTCATGAGTGATTCCCATTGTATCCAGATAAATATCAAGTCTGGTGTTCTTGAACTCACTGATGTTGTCACTTCTGATATGCTTGATCTTGATGCCATAATTGTTCATGGCTCGATTGGCGAAGCATCTGAAGACATCTTGCACTTCAGTCTTGTAGAGAATTATGTGCACCCATGTATATCTTGAGTAGTCATCAACAATGACGAAGCCATAGAGACAAGCAGTTGTTGTGAGGGTAGAGTAGTGAGTAGGTCCAAATAAGTCCATGTGTAACAGCTCGAAGGGTTGAGATGTCGTCATGATTGTCTTTGAGGGGTGCTTTGCCCTAGTCATCTTTCCAGCTTCGCAGGCACCACACAAATGATCCTTCTTGAACTTGACACCCTCGATGCCTATGACATGCTTCTTCTTGGAGAGTTTGTGTAAGTTCCTCATGCCAGCATGCCCCAGCCTCCGATGCCAGAGCCAGCATTCTGAAGGTTTTGCAAGAAGACATACGGCAAGCTGTGGACCTGCTGAGAAATCTACCATGTATAGATCATCTTTTCGATACCCTTCAAAGACTAGGGACTTGTCAGATTCCATTAGTACAAGGCAACGATATTTTCCGAATAGCACAATCATGTTCAAGTCACAAAGCATCGAGACAGACATTAAGTTGAAACCAAGGGATTCAACAAGCATCACTTTATCCATGTGTTGATCCTTTGAGATTGCAACTCTACCTAGACCCAATACCTTGCTTTTACCAGTGTCAGCAAATGTGATGTGACTCTTGTCTGATGGACGTAAGGTTGAGTCCATGAGAAGACTTTGATCACCAGTCATATGATTTTCGGCTGGAGACCCTTCCCTGCAGAAGAAAGTTAATTCTTCTTAACCACCCACATCTTCAGGGGTGGCTTAGAAGCAATGAGTCTAAGTGCAGCATCTGAGAACTTCGGCTTTGGAGCCCTAGCAAATAGCCTTGCAGGAGATGAATGATACTCATATGAATAAGCAGAAGAGTTCTTAGTTCTATGAACATAGCGGTTTGAAGACACACGCTCACATTCATAAGTTTGAGTATGGTTTCCTTGCGAAACATTGGCGTTAGGGTGACTTAGGTGAGTCCTCTGTCTGTATGAAGCCTTTGGACCATATGACGCCTTAGGTCTGGGGTTTGTCTTCTTCCCAGGTGGTGTCATGATCACATTCACTGGAAGATTCTCAAGACAGGTTTTGGGAACCCAGATCTTCTTCATAGGTGGTCCATTCATGCAGTTAGTACCAATATACCTGGCAAACACTTCACCATTCTGATTCTTGAACAGCTTATAGTTTGCATCAAGGGATTCATTAATGATAATAGGATTAGCACAGGTAAAGCCAGATAAGGTGGATGGATCCACTGAAGGTCCCTTTGCAGAAACCCATGTGGTTTTGGGATACTGCCCAGGCTTCCAGTAGGAACCATCAACATTCATTTTCCTCTCGAACCCAACACCCTCTTTCCTAGGGTTTCGGTTCAGAATCTGCTTTTTGAGGACATCGCAAAGTGTCTGATGTCCTTTCAGACTTTTATACATCCCTGATTCAAGCAATGTCTTTAACCTAGCCTTTTCATCAGCAATAGTAGTGGTATCCTCCGCAGAGGGGTTAGTTACCACATCAGTAGTTGAAGACAATGCAACAGTAGTAGCAGTGGAACATTCAGCAACAGAGATAGCGTTATCACGCTCAAGGCATTTTAGACATGGTGGTTCAAATCCATCCTGAGCGGGACTGATCTGTTGAGCACGAAGTGACTCATTCTCTTTTTCAAGATCTTCATGAGCCGCTCTCAATTTCTCATGTCTTGCTTCCTTTGAAGATAATCATAGGAGAGTTTTTCATGAGTGGTTGAGAGCGTTTCATGACGACTTTCAAGTTCTTGGTACTTAGCATGAAGATTTTTTATGTCTTCAACTAAGGACTATGAACGTGTCATTTCCGCGTCCAACAGGTCATCGCTTTTGTCTAATAGTTTTTGAGTATGTTCCATAGCTTTTTGTTGTTCAGTTGCAATTTTAGCAAGTGTTTTGTAGCTGGGTTTGGATTCACAATCAGAGTCATCTTCACTTGATGTTTGAAAGTAAGCATCACCTGATTTTACCTTGGCACCACGTGCCATGAAGCAGTAGGTGGGAGCAGGGTCATCCTTGTCATCAGCTTCAGCATTGGTGTGGAAGTCATTGTCTTCAGTGTGAAAGATGGACTTGGGAACATAGGTTGTCGCTAGAGCCAGACTTGCAACGCCAGGGTCAGACTCCTCTTCAGACTCCACCTCCACCTCCTCAGAAGCAGACTCCTCCTCTGAATCCATCTCCTTGCCAACAAAAGCACGAGCCTTGCCAGATGAGCTCTTCTTATGAGATGAAGACTTTGATGAGGACATGGAAGAAGACTTTGAAGATTTCTTCTTCTTCTTGTCATCAGAATCATATTCCTTACTCTTCTTCTTCTTCTTCTCATTGTCCCACTGTGGACACACAGAGATATAGTGTCCAGGATTCTTGCACTTGTGACATGTTCTCTTCTTGTAGTCATGAGTGGAAGCTTCATCATTTCTTGAGCTAGATCGTGAAGACTTTCTGAAGCCCTTCTTCTTAGTGAACTTCTGGAACTTCTTCACAAGCATAGCAAGTTACTTTCCAATGTCTTCAGGATCATCAGAACTGCAGTCAGATTCTTCTTCAGATGAGGAAACAACTTTTGCCTTCAAAGCGCAAGTTCGGCCATAGTTGGGACCATAGATATCTCTTTTCTCAGAAAGCTGGAACTCATGTGTATTAAGACTCTCAAGTATATCAGACGGATTGAGTGTCTTGAAGTCAGGGCGTTCTTGTATCATGAGGGCAAGGGTGTCAAAGGAGCTGTCAAGTGATCTTAGTAGTGTCTTGACGATTTCATGCTTGGTAACCTCAGTGGCGCCGAGAGCACGAAGCTCATTTGTGATATCGGTGAGGCGATCAAACGCGAGCTGGGCATTTTCATTGTCATTTCTCTTGAAGCGGGTGAAGAGGTTGCAAAGAACACTGATCCTTTGATCTCTCTGGGTTGAGACGCCTTCGTTGACCTTGGATAGCCAGTCCCAGACTAGCTTCGATGTTTCCAGAGCACTCACATGGCCATACTGTCCTTTGGTCAGATGACCGCAGATGATGTTCTTGGCAGTAGAGTCCAGTTGAATGAACTTCTTGACATCAGCAGGGGTGACACCTTCACCAGTTTTGGGAACGCCGTTCTTGACGACATACCAGAGGTCGACATAAATGGCTTCAAGATGCATGCGCATCTTATTCTTCCAGTAGGGATATTCAGTTCCATCGAACACGGGGCAAGCAGCGGAGACTTTGATTATCCCTGCAGTCGACATAGCTAAAACTCCAGGTGGTTAAACCAAATCACACAGAACAAGGGAGTACCTTGCTCTGATACCAATTGAAAGTGCTAGTTATCGACTAGAGGGGGGTGAATAGGCGATTTTTATGAAAGTCTTCAAAACGTGGAAGTTTCGAAGACAAACAATAGAAATGACCTAATTGATATGCAGCGGAAGATAAACTACAACAAGCAAACCATAGTCAAGTATGCGATAATGTTAAAGTACAAGACTAATAGCAGCTTAGTAGTAAGGATCAGGATGGAAGATAGTATGAAGCCAACCAACGAAAGTAGTCAAGCAATGAAGTCAAACAGGTACAACAAATAGGCAATGACTTCACGAAGACAAACACAAAGTAAAGGGAGGGAGAGGATAGAACCAGTGACTTGTTGAAGACACATGATTTGTTGGACCAGTTCCAGTTGCTGTGACAACTATATGTATGGTTAGGGAGGCTGAGATTCAACTCAGAAGACCGCGTCCTCACCTTATTCCCCTTGAGCAAAGGACACACAGTCCTCGCCCAATCACTCTGGTAATCCTTCAAGGTAGACTTCTGAACCTTCACAGACTTTGTTCACCGGCGATCCACAATGACTCTTGGATGCTCAAAATGCGACGCCTAACCGGCTGGAGGATTCACAGTGCTCAAGTGTAATAAGTCTTTAGGTCACGCAGACAGAAAGACTTCAATGATGCCTAACACTCTTTGGCTCTGGGTGTTTGGGCTTTGTCCTCGCAAGGATTTCTCTCTCTCTCTCAAAGGCTTCGAGGTGGGTTGCTCTCAAACGACAAAAGCCGTGCACTAACTCTGAGCAGCCACCAATTTATGGTGTAGGGGGTGGGCTATTTATAGCCACTAGGCAACCCAACCTGATATGTCTGAAATGACCCTGGGTCACTAAGGAACTGACACGTGTTCCAACGATCAGATTTCAAACACACACGGCAACTTTACTTGGGCTACAAGCAAAGCTGACTCATCTAGTTCTGGATAAGATTTGCTCCCATTGTCTTCGCTCGAAGACATAGGATTTGGGTTGAGCATCACTTCAGTCATTCTGACTTTGTTCACTTGGACCCCACTTAACAGTACGGTGGTTCCTATGACTCAACAAATAAGAAAAAGGAAACAATGAAACGACACAGTCTTCGCGCTCCATAGTCTTCACTCAATGTCTTCTCATGTCACAGTCTTCAATATGAATATCTTCACATACCACCATTGTCGTCAATGTCTTCATACATTTTTAGGGGTCATCTCCGGTAGGTAAACCGAATCAATGAGGGACACTACCTGCGTTATCCTGCAATTCTCACAAACGCATTAGTCCCTCAACCAAATTTGTCATCAATACTCCAAAACCAACTAGGGGTGGCACTAGATGCACTTACAGCTGAGAAAAGCGGTAACATAGCCAAACAACGGTTTGCTAGGAAGGGTGAAAAAGGTTAGAGGCTGACATGGCAAATTGGGAGGCTTGAAGAACAAGAGATAGGTAGCGCAACAAAGCGATAGAACGAAGCAACTAGCATAGCAATGATAGTAGTGAGATGCAAGGTGACGGTCATCTGGCCTGAAATCCCACAAGGAAGAAGAACGAGTCCATGAAGAAGATGAAGCCACGAAGACAAACCAAGCTTAGACGAACGAATCCTCACGATCGCAACAAAATAGGAATTAACGAGAAGGAGCACAACCGGAAAGAAGCAAACAACAAGGTAAACACACAACACATAGCCAAGACATGATGCGCAACCAAGTATTATGCAAGAAGAGACTACATGAAGCTACTCATGGCAAAATATGATGCATACAAGAACAACACATCAAAGCAAGGTTAAATGAGGCCGGAAACAACATATAAGAATTCCGGGAAGTCCTCATATGCAAATTTAGAAATTGGTCCAGAACTGAATAAACCTTATGTTCAAGTTGTTAAACAGCAAGTTAAGATGCACCAAGATGATCTACACGAGATTCTAGTCAAGTTACATATAAAGTTCATTTAATTCGGAGCTACGGCCTAGAAGATGTGAGCAAAACAAGTTAAACATGTCATTGATGCAAAATGCATACAAACATCAAGCAAACACTCTCAAAACACGGATGCAACATGATAATTTGAAACTTCATGCAAATTTCAGCAAGTTTCATATAGAGCACACTCAAGACGGAGCAACGGTGCAACACATACACTACAAACAAGATATGACAACAATCTGTCCAAAACAGCAACTAGGCATCTTGCAAACATCTAAACAACATGCTACAGCATCTCAATATGAAAACAAAAGGCATGGGCATGAAGTCCAGGTAAAGCACGACAAAACATGAAAACTGAGCTATCTCCAGAAAACACTATAACATGCTCAAAAGGACATGGCTAGATTGCAAATAATAACAGTTCACAGACTTAGGTTGCAATGTTTAGAGCTATCAAACAACATGCTACTGGGACTTATCATGGAAAACAAAGGCATGACATGCTAATACTAAAGACAAAGAATAGAACTCCCTTACTGAACTAATTCCAAAGATCAACAGAAAAGATGGTGCATCCATGCAAACATGGCCAATGATATGACAGATTCAGACATGGCAGGAACAACGATAAGTAGGCATGTTGGTGAGCTTGTACAACTCACCACAGAGCAATACATGGCATGTGAAGTCAACCAACAATAAGAGGACATTTTTATGAAGCTAAGCAAGGCTAGAGAAAGTTCACAGGGTGCATGCATCACTAGCAAAGCTCATGGCAAAACTAAACTTAAAGTCAACAGGCTGACAGCAACATTATTTATCAATTTGAGAGCAAGATTACAACAAGCTACAACAGGCTATAAATGTACCCACGGGCATGGATGGATAGAGCATTACATGTGTAACAAAACATCCTTAGTGGAGATCTCCAGATTATGCATAGAATGACTTGTAGCAGCAGGTTTAATAGCATCATGATATAGCAGATTCAGCCTAGCAAAACAGAAACAGCAAGTACCCTACTTCACGAGCTTGATGCACTCACCACAAGGCACACAAAATTACATGGATTGTACCACTTTAAAGATGGCATGATGTACCTCAAAATTCATGTAGACATCAAGCTCCTAAGATGCACAAACAAAATGCAATGAAAAAGACAAATCATCCAGTTCTGTTAACAGACAGTAGTTAACATCATATAGCACTCTTGCAACAATGATCAGGGCATCAAGATGAACTCAAACAAGCATAACACAATGGGACAAAGTGAAGAGCATCTCACGATGAACATTTTGAAAAATCATGCATGCAAAATGGAGCAGTATGAAAGAAGATATGATGTGATGAACTGAGCAACATAATGCAACAAACTGGGGACTTGGTGAGATTTTACACCGCGAAAAACTGGACGAGGATGAACCGGGACGAAGGGATCCAGGGTGGGGGAGGCGTTTGGATCGGGGGAGTGGTGGATCTCATCCCACTCCCCGGATCCGGCGCCGGTGAGTGCTTCGGCGAGCTCTCGGCGAGGAGGACGCCGATGAGGGTCGGAGGAGGTCGGGGACGACTCTGGGGAGGTCGCGGGCGGCGGACCAGGCCGGAGGCGAGGGCCGGCGAGGCCGGAGGCAGCGATGGAGGCGCGCCGGCGAGGGAGACGGGGAGGCG
>NC_057810.1:408047666-408050321 GCF_018294505.1 Triticum aestivum | reverse complement strand
GGCGCGGGCGGGCCGGCCGTGGGCCTCGCAGGCCGCGGCGGCGTGGCACGGTGGCTGGCGGCAGAGAGGCCACGTGGCGGCGCGCGATTGGGTGAGGGGCGGCGCGGACATGTCCGGCCGGTGGGGAGAGGTGTCTGGCAGCACGGAGGGAAGAAGGTTAGGGTTTAGACCGAGAATTTCGGGGAGGCACACATATTTATAGGTAGAGGGAGCTAGGACACTCCAAATGGGAAGCGGTTTTCACTCACACGATCGTGATCGAACAACCGAGAGCATTGAGGGGGTTTGGATGGGCTCATGGGCTATGGTGAAGATGGGCTAGGCTGCAAAGAGAGAGGGGTTTTCGGGCTACGCGGTTAACCGTTGGGGCATCAAACCACCTCCAAATGGAACAAAATTTGACGGGCGGTCTACCGGTGATATACCAAGGCCACTCGGAAAATCTCGGTCCATCCCGAGAATGTTTTTATCCCGCTCACGAAACAAGGTCTGAGAGGGGCGACGGGTGCATGCGAGTGTGGTCTGGACTCCAAACGGACAACGGAGAGAACCGGGAGGACCCGAACGGATGCAAGTTTTGAAAAACATGCAGATGAAATGCAGATGATGACATGGCAAGATGCAACACGCAAGCAAATGACATGGCAACGAAGGAGAATAGCTGGAAGATACGTGGCGCATCGGATCCGGGGCGTTACAACACTCCTCCACTAACAAGAGATCTCGTCCCGAGATCTTAGGACCGAGACGGAAGGGAAAAGGGATGAGGTGAAACAAGAACTCAAGAGAAGAAGCAAAGAATCGAGAGCACTCGAGAAGAAGTGAGGAACGATGAGAATGACAAGAATCGAAAGCTCACGGAATAAGATAGACTATGAAACCACTCCGGTTAGAACAAGATATGAAAGGAATAAGAATGGAAGAATTTAGGTAGCACTCCGGCTGAAAATGGGAGAAATAGAACATGAACTTCACCCAATGAGAAGGCACTTGACAAGATGAACAAAGCAATGCCTCCGGGAGAATTGGAAGAATTGAATGAAAAGAACTTAGAAGGAAGGATTGAATGGAGTTGTTGAGAAAATCAACAACGAAAGAATAAGCTGGCTGTGGACTTATCAAAAACAAGTCAAAACTTGAGGTGAAATTATACCACAACGAAAAGTCTGAATAACTGAGAAGAAAGAAGAAATGCAAAACTCCACTTCAGAAGAAAACGGAGAATTATTTGCACTTCGAGACGCGAGAAGAAAAGATACTTGAACTCTTCCTACAAAATCTTGATGAACTCTTGAAGAATGAATTATATCATGAAAAACCACCATGAAGAACTCCGGTGACAAAAAAGGATGATGAGATAGAATGAAGGATGAAAGAATAAGATTAAATCTTGCGGTGATTTAGATGGAGGTTCCAACGAAATGGCCGAGGAAATTTGAACTACGGAAAAGAAAAGATGAAAACACTTGAAACTAGAATTTATTTCTCAAGAACAAACTCTGAAGGAAGGGATTACTTGACGACGATGAAGTAAGAATAAGAATTACGTTATGCTTAACCTCATCCAATTTAATTGATGACAACCGGATTTGGCATGCAACTTATTCCCCTTAAAAAGGATTGAGGAGTATATGGCGTAAAACTTGAGAAAGTCTTCATGAACCACCGGTAGATTGGAAAGAACGAATGGATTAAAATGATAATCAAGGAAAAAGAATCTTGACTGAACCACCATAAAAATTCGAAAATGACTGATGAAAGAGACTGAATCACCGGGAAGAATTAGAAGAACGCATATGCTAGAGGGGATTTAGATGCAAAAGAATAAAGAGATCATGAGTTGATTAAAGAACACTTGAATGAAGCACCGGGATAATTGGATAACGGTAGCTGAAATGTGAGGACAAAGAATTCTTCTAGAATGATGGCCTCCTGTGAAAAGAAATGGAAAAACAACTCCTGACATACTCAGGATGGGTAAGAAAGAATATCTGACAAACGGAATAAGTCGAGAGGATAACAAGAAGTTAGAACCGCAAATCTTCGAGAGAACGAGCAAGATTTAGAGGAAAAATTCTTCTACGGTCTTCCAATGACGATGGGAAACAACACCAAAAATTGTTGAGACACTCCGGACGAATGAAAAGCGAAGAGGTTGAGGCAACAAAGAAACTGATTTGAAATCGACCTTGGAAAGGCATCTGACTGATGGGATCCATTCTTACGTCACACTTGAAAAGAATTGAGAATAACTCCGCGGGAATTAGAAGAGTCAGGTAAGATCCTGGGAAAATACCTGTGGGTTAGGGCCCACTAAAGAGAAAAAACACCGTCGGAATGGGATGTTGAACAGATAGATGATGCACCGGAACAATTAAAATATTTGAATGAGGTGACAACCTCGAATTAATTCGAACACAGACGAATCTCTTGAGATGTCTTCAACACTCAGAAAGGATAACTGGCGAGAGACGAACGAGCAGAGGAAACACTATAACCAAGGGGAAAGAATACTGTCAACACCGAAAAACTTGAATTGAATCCACCGGAGAAGAAAAGGAGATGATGAATGTCAAACGAGATGAGAATTCACCGTTTGAGATAATTTACGAAAGACTGAATAGGATCCGCATGAATGAAATTGACGCTTGAAAG
>NC_057810.1:408043068-408047322 GCF_018294505.1 Triticum aestivum | reverse complement strand
GCTTCGGGAAGAAGAGGGTGGGAGGGCGGGAAAACAAAGGCAACTTGGAAGGGGAAAAACCGATGAATAACTTCAAGAGGAAACACCGGTTGAAAGACTGCAAATGCTTCGCGCGAGTAGGATGGATACTCGATTACAGACTCCGGCTCCGAGGATAAAAAGGGGTGGGCGGGTGGGAAAAAGAAAACAACTGAGGATTGAACTTGCAAAAACGGAGAGGGTCGAATCAACTTGATGAGAAATGCACCGGATGAAAACAGCTGAGAACCCACGATCAGAAAACTAACCGCGTGAACCTAAAGAAAAATTTGAAGGGGGAGAGAAGTAACTCAAAACACCTATGTCAAGATTCCTCACCAGAGCGACAAAGGGGCTGAGGAGTAAAAAGAATTCCTACTCTCTGATGTAACTAGACTTCGAAAACAGTTTTCTTCTAGACTCAACAACGGCGAAACTACACGATCAATCAAGGGGGGCTCCTATGGTCGGTCGAGGCTCTGATACCAACTTGTCACGCCCAATATGCGATACTATCCTAAAGATACTCGAAGGTCCCACCAAGGATAGAACCACATATTGATACGCTTTTGCAAGGTGGATATCATTACATCAACATTACATAATGGAAGGGGATACATACAAGAGGCATACAATGCCACACGAATACAATAATATCATACATAAGAGCACCATCCGACTACGAATGAAAATGGGAACAGAAACTCAAACGACATCCACCCTGCTAGCCTAGGCTGCCGACCTGGAACCTATCCCCTGACTGAAGAAGAAGCAGAAGAAGAACTCCAAAACAAGTAACATCGCTCTCACGTCAAGATCATCACATAACCTGTACATGCAACTGTTGTTGTAGTAATCTGTGAGCCACGAGGACTCAGCAATCCCATTACCATGGGTATCAGGACTAGCAAAGCTTAATGGGAAAGGAAGGGGTAAAGTGGTGAGGTTGCAGTAGCGGCTAAGCAAAATATGGTGGCTAACATACGCAAATAAGAGCGAGAAGAGAAGCAAACGGAATGGTCTCGAAGCTAGCAAAGATCAATAAGTGATCCTGAACTCCTACTTACGTCAAACATAACCAAGAAACCGTGTTCACTTCCCGGAATCCGCCGAAAAGAGACCATCATGGCTACACACACGGTTGTTGCATTTTAATTAAGTCAAGTGTCAAGTGATCTACAACCGGATGTTAACGAATTCCCATCTGCCACATAACCGCGGGCACGGCTCTTGAAAGTTTATACCCTGCAGGGGTGTCCCAACTTAGCCCATCACAAGCTCTCACAGTCAATGAAGGATATTCCTTCTCCCGGGAAGACCCGATCAGTCTCGGAATCCTGGTTTACAAGACATTTCAACAATGGTAAAACAAGACCAGCAAAGCCGACCGATGTGTCGACAATCCCGATAAGATTCGCACGTATCTCGTTCTCAGGACACACCGGATAGGTCAAGCTACAAGTAAAACCAGCCCTCAAGTTGCCTCGAGGTGGCTCCGCAGGCTGCCTAGTTCAGACCAACACTTAGAGAAGCACTGGCCCGGGGGGTTAAATAAAGACGACCCTTGGGTTGGCCGACCCAAGGGAAGGGTAATAGGTTGTTAGACAAATGGTAAAACTAAGGTTGGGCCTTGCTGGAGGAGTTTTATTCAAAGCAAACTCTCAAGGGGGTCCCATAAATCACCCAACCGCGTAAGGAACACAAAATCAAGGAACATAACACCGGTATGATGGAAACTAGGGCGGCAAGAGTGGAACAAAACACCAGGCATAAGGCCGAGCCTTCCACCCTTTACCAAGTATGTGGATGCATTAATTAAATAAGAGATATTTTGATATCCCAACATAATCCTGTCCGCCATGGAGCAATCTTCAACTTCACCTGCAACTAGCAACACTATAAGAGGGGCTGAGCAAAGCGGTAACATAGCCAAACAACGGTTTGCTAGGAAGGGTGAAAAAGGTTAGAGGCTGACATGGCAAATTGGGAGGCTTGAAGAACAAGAGATAGGTAGCGCGGCAAAGCGATAGAACGAAGCAACTAGCATAGCAATGATAGTAGTGAGATCCAAGGTGACAGTCATCTTGCCTGAAATCCCGCAAGGAAGAAAAACGAGTCCATGAAGAAGATGAAGCCACGAAGATGAACCAAGCGTAGACGAACGAATCCTCACGACCGCAACGAAACAGGAACTAACGAGAAGGAGCACAACCGGAAAGAAGCAAACAAGGTAAACACACAACACATAGCCGAGACATGATGCTCAACCAAGTATGATGCAAGACAAGACTACATGAAGCTACACATGGCAAGAGATGATGCATAGAAGAACAACACATCAAAGCAAGGTTAAATGAGGCCGGAAACAACATATAACAATTCCGGTAAGTCCTCATATGCAAATTTAGAAATTGATCCAGAACTGAATAAAACTTATGTTCAAGTTGTTAAACAGCAAGTTAATATGCACCAAGATGATCTACACGAGATTCTAGTCAAGTTACATATAAAGTTCATTTAATTCGGAGCTACGGCCTAGAAGATATGAGCAAAACAAGTTAAACATGGCATTGATGCAAAATGCATACAAACATCAAGCAAACACTCTCAAAACATGGATGCAACATGATAATTTGAAACTTCATGCAAATCTAAGCAAGTTTCATATAGAGCACACTCAAAACGGAGCAACGGTGCAACACATACACTCCAAACAAGATATGACAACAATCTGTCCAAAACAGCAACTAGGCATCTTACAAACATCTAAACAACATGCTACAGCATCTCAATGTGAAAACAAAAGGCATGGGCATGAAGTCCAGGTAAAGTAAGACAAAACATGAACACTGAGCTATCTCCAGAAAACACCATAACATGCTCAAAAGAACATGGCAACATTGCAAATAATAACAGTTCACTGACTTGGCAGAAATCACTGGACATGGTAGAACTAACATTAGGTTGCAATGTTTAGAGCTATCAAACAACATTCTACAGGGACTTATCATGGAAAACAAAGGCATGAAATGATAATACTAAAGACAAAGAACAAAACTCCCTTACTGAACTAATTCCAAAGATCAACAGAAAAGATGGTAGCATCCATGCAAACATGGCCAATGATATGACAGATTCAGACATGGCAGGAACAACGATAAGTAGGCATGTTGGTGAGCTTGTACAACTCACCACAGAGCAATACATGGCATGTGAAGTCAACCAACAGTAAGAAGACATGTTTATGAAGCTAAGAATGGCAAGATAAAGTTCATAGGATGCATGGATCACTAGCAAAGCTCATGGCAAAACTGAACTTAAAGTCAACAAGCTGGCAGCAACATTATTTAGCAATTTGAGAGCAAGATTACAACATGCTACATCAGGGTATAAATCCACCCAGGGGCACGGGTGGATATATCCTTACATGTATAAATAAACATACTTAGTGAACTTCTCCAGATTATGCATAGAATGACTTGTAGAAGCAGGTTTACATAGCATCATGATATAGCAGAATTAGCCTAGCAAAACAGTAACAGGAAGTACCCTACTTCACGAGCTTGGTGCACTCACCACAAGGCACACAAAATACATGGATTGCACAACTGTAAAGATGGCATGATTTAGATCAAAACTCATGTAGACATCAAGCTCCAAAGATGCACACACAAAATGCAATGAAAAAGACAAATCATCAAGTTCTGTTAACAGACAGCAGTTAACTTCATATAGCACTCTTGCAACAATGATTAGGGCATCAAGATGAACTCAAACAAGCATTGCACAATGGTATAAAATGAAGAGAATCTCAAAGTGAACATTTTGATAAATCATGCATGCAAAACGGAGCAGTATGCAAGAAGATGTCATGTGATGAACAGAGCAACAGAATGCAACAAATTGGGGACTTGGTGAGATTTTACCCCGCGAAAAACTAGACGAGGATGAACCGGGACGAAGGGATCCTGGGCGGGGGAGGTGTTTGGATCGGGGGAGTGGGGGATCTCATCCCACTCCCCAGATACGGCGCCGGCGAGAGCTCCGGCGAGCTCTCCGACGAGGAGGACGCGGAGGAGGCCGACGAGGGTCGGAGGAGGTCGGGGACGACTCCAAGGAGGTCGCGGGCGGCGGACCCGGCTGGAGGCGGCGATGGCGGCGCGCCTGCGAGGGAGATGGGAGGCGGGTGGCGGCGGCGCTGGGCGGCAAGGACGAGCGACAGCGGGGCGGAGTCCG
>NC_057810.1:408018240-408042508 GCF_018294505.1 Triticum aestivum | reverse complement strand
GGCCCAGCACGGGCGCGGGCGGGCCGACTGTGGGTCTCGCGGGCCGCAGCGGTGGGGCGCGGTGGCTAGCGGCAGAGAGGCCACGTGGCGGCGCGTGATTTGGTGAGGGGCGGCGTGGACATGTCCGGCCGGTGGGGAGAGGTGTCCGGCAGTGCGGAGGGAAGATGGTTAGGGTTTAGACCGAGAATTTCGGGGAGGCACACATATTTATAGGTAGAGGGAGCTAGGAGACTCCAAATGGGGAGCGGTTTTCGCCCACACGATCATGATCGAACGACCGAGAGCATGGAGGGGGTTTGGATGGGCTCATGGGCTGTGGTGAAGATGGGCTGGGCTGCAAAGAAGAGGGGTTTTCGGGCTACGCGGTTAACCGTTGGGCATCAAACGACCTCCAAATGGAACAAAATTTGACGGGCGGTCTACCGGTGATATACCAAGGCCACTCTGCAAATCTTGGTCCATCCCGAGAACGTTTTTCTCCCGCTCACGAAACATGGTCTGAGAGGGGCGACGGGTGCATGCGAGTGTGGTCTGGACTCCGAACGGACAACGGAGAGAACCAGGAGGACCCGAACGGATGCAAGTTTTGAAAAACATGCAGATGAAATGCAGATGATGCCATGGCAAAATGCAACACGCAAGCAAATGACATGGCAAAGAAGGCGAATAGCTGGAAGACACCCGGCGCATCGGATCCGGGGCGTTACAACATGGCACTTCACCTTATTAAGGCCTAAGGGAATGCATTGTGGAGTAGTTATTAGATGATGGATTGCGAGAGTGACAGAAGCTTAAACCCTTGATTATGCGCTACTCCGTAAGGGGCTGATTTGGATCCAATAGTTTAATGATATGGTTAGATTTATTCTTAATACTTTTCTTGTAGTTGCGGATGCTTGCCAAGGGGTTAATCATAAGTAGGAGGTTTGTTCAAGTAAGAACAACACCTAAGCACCGGTCCACCCACATATCAAATTATTAAAGTAGCAAACACAAATCAAATCAACATGATGAAAGTGACTAGATGAAATTCCTATGTACCCTCAAGAACACTTAGCTTATCATAAAAGATTGTTTTGGCTGTCCTTTGCCTCAAAAGGATTGGGCTACCTTGCTGCACTTTTGTTACTGTTACCATTACTTGCTCGTTACAAACTATCTTGCTATCGAACAACTTGTTACCTACAATTTTAGTGCTTGCAGACATTACCTTGCTGAAAACCGTTGTCATTTCCTTCTGCTCCTTGTTGGGTTCGACACTCTTACTTATTGAAAGGACTACGAATGATCCCCTATACTTTTGGGTCATTAATGTCGCAAACCCAAAGGTCTATGGGAAGGTAGAGCATTACGGTTGTACTACGGAGGAGGAGGAAGAATACGACATGGAGAAAACAAGGGAAGACAACTCCGATGATGATGAAGATCCACTACCTCAACCTGGAGATATGCAAGTGGAATTCCAGAGGTCAAGCCTTCCTGACAGAGGAAACAAATCTAACATCCAATTTATTCCATCTCGTTTTCTGGGGGAAAGCAAGGAGGCACTATGCAAAAGGGTATTAAAGCTTGAGATGGAGAATGAGGATCTCGGGGAGGAAAATTTTAGCCTCGGACGCAAGCTGGAGAAAAAGACAACCCCATCACCACCACCTCTGAAGGAGAGTTGAGTACATGGGTATGGGAACTCCCCTTGGTTTGTGCCCAGCTTGAGGGAGGTGTACTAGTATTGTATCACCATCACATCTTTATCTTCACCGCTTATCTTAGTTCGATTCTTTTGGTTTTATCATCATCTAGTAGAATAAAAGTTTTTAGTATGATCTAGTCTTTCAGCTTTGCTTTGTGATCTATCTATGTAATCGAGTCCATGAGTTATATAATAAAGAGTAGTTTTGACTTGAGGGCTTTGCTTTCTTGCCTTGTTCTTGGAAAAGAAGAGGAAATAATAAAACAAGTAAAAGGATCATATAATGATCTTGTGGAGAATGATGACTTCACATATAAGGAGTATGACGAATAAAATTTGTTGAGGGTTGACAAACATAGTGTTGGTCATTGTTGCAATTAATAGGAAGTAATAAAGAAAGAGATGTTTCAGATATAAATACACTATCTTGGACATTTTTTTATGATTGTGAGCACTCATTAAAATATTATATGCTAAAAGTTGATGTTGGACAAGGAAGACAACATAATGGGTTATGTTTTCTTATATGCAAATAGAAGTTATATTGTCATGGATCCTCCAACATTTTGAGCTTCTTCTCATCCCATGCTAGCCAAATCTTTTGAACCAAGTAGAGATACTACTTGTGCCTCCAACATCCATCAACCCAGTTTTGCCATAAGAGTCCACTATATCTACCTATGGATTGAGTAAGATCCTTCAAGTAAGTTGTCATCGGTGCAAGCAATAAAAATGGCTCTAAATATGTATGATCTTTTAGTGTGAAGAAAATAAATTTTATACAAACTTGTGATATGGAAGAAATAAAAGCGACGAACTGCATAATAAAGTTCTTTATCACAAGCGGCAATATAAAGTGATGTTCTTTTGCATTAAAATTTTGTGCATCCAACCATAAAAGCGCACGACAACCTCTGCTTCCCTCTGCGAAGGGCCTATCTGTTACTTTTACCTTCTACCTTTATACAAGAGTCATGGTGATCTTCACCTTTCCTTTTTACACTTTTTATTTTTGGCAAGCACTATATGTTGGGGAAAGATCCAGACATATATATCCACTCGGATGTAGGTTATCATAAAGTATAATTTTTGACACTGTTAGGACTGAGAGTATATCAGCCAGATGGGGGTGAATGGGAGATTCAAAATTTTCTTTCGAAAGCTTTGAAATGAAACCCAATCACAGCAGCGGAATCGAGTATCAAAGGAAATATACTGAATCAGCCCTCTTTGTCATAAGCATATTCATCGCGAAAAGCATTGATAACAGTATGAGCTTGATAGATCACAGGTTTAACCTCAATGAGAGTGACGCAACATGCAAACATATGTAACAGAATGAGGCACAACATGATCGGTATTGAACAAAATGCTAGAGAACGAATTCATAAGTGAATCATAAGAACTGAATTGTAACAAAAGAATATAGGTGATGATAATGAACTGGAAGAGCAATGATGGACAAGATGTTGACAACAGTACAAGATGATCAAGTAATCTATCGGCACAGAGCATGAATAATAACTACTGAAAGAAATGCAGTAGAGTAGATGTAACCGGAGGGGCTCGAAGGCGACAAAGAGATTTGGTAGACAAGTTCACCCTTATGCCAAAGGGCTATGTCTAGTTGGAGGGGATGTGACTTAACATGGAAGATAAACTCTCTTCACCCTATTGTCCTTCAACGCAGAGCTGATCAGACTCAGGTTCATTTCACTCGTGGTAGATCCTTGTCAGCGATCTCCAAACCATCGGTCGACCTTCACGGAACACAATCACTCTTGGTTGCTAAAGATCAGGTTCGGTGAAGACAACAACTCTTTAACACTCGAAGCTAAAACCTGCACAACTCTTAAGAGTTATAGGTACAAGAACTCTCACTCAAAACTACTGTGATGCTAAACCACTTTCTAAGTTTGGGATCTTGGTTTTTCTCTCAGTGGATCTTAAACTCAAATCACTCGGAGATGGGTTTTTCAAATCAACCTTCTCAGAAATCTCAAGCGGAGCAGCCAACGGACAACGTTGGAGCAGGGTGGCTATTTATAGCTGCAGCCTTCCCAGATGGGAAATGACCAAATTGGATATCGGGCTCAGCCAATGGCCGAACGACACGAATCCAATGGTCGGATTTGAGCACAATGGTAACATTACTTGAGGAACAAGTAATGATTACTCCTTGGTCCGAGGCAAATCTCTCGCAGCGAAGAAGATCATAGTCTGTTGCTTGCAAGTATTTCGTCAGAGCACAAAGAGCTCGCATCTTTCATAGGTTTTGGCTAAGCATCATAGCGGGTATAAGTATTGAGAACATGTACCCTTCTTAATAGTACAGAGGTCCTATGACTCTAAAGAATGAAAGAAGAACAACAAAATGAATACTACGTCTTCACTTTGTCTTCGACTTCCATCGCAGCATTCAATTTCTTTGCACGACAGTCCGGACCAAAAGCTTTGCTGCAGCAAAAAACTTTCGAGGGGTCGATCTCTTCACATCAATCACCTCGACCTAGTACTTCAACAAATATAGCTCTTACTTCTCTACAACATAGATGTACCTCGGTGAAGCTCTTCGAACTCAGGACCGGAGACATCATTCTCTTTGGTTGTGTATGGACTTTTTCTCTCTAATATGCACTAGCAAACAAATCAGTCCATACCTATTTCTGTGAACAATCTCCAAAACACAATGTAGGCAGATATTGCACCAACAATCTCCCTCTTTTTGGATGATTGTTGACAAAACACATCACATCGAATGATAGACAAAGCATGGAATGTAATGCAAAGAATAATAAAAGGCGAGAGATAACTACGAAGATAAGATATTCTCCCCCTTAATTTGTGTTTCATATCCTGATGAGCCGGACAAAAGATATTTCTCTTCAGATGAGTGACGTTGGTTGAATATCTTATACATGAGCTCTTTCAATGCACTCGACGGTGTCTGAGGTGGTTCCTGTCACAAAATCTTTGAAGAAGGTTGGAAGTAAGATAAGTGTTGATTGATTCGTGACCAGGATATATTATGAAGGTTTTCTCATATTCCAATTTTAATCCACACGAGATGAAGTTTTCCTGCACGTTAGATATTTGATATGATCAGAGCAAGATAAAATATGGATATGTTACTCGGAGTGGATATGCTTCGGAGGTGGTTTCCGAGAAAAATAGATGATGCAGAGGATATCGGTGATGATAAAACACTTTGTTAGTCACATAGATAGCCTTCGATGAGGCAATTGAGCATAGGCTGACTTTTTCTTGCTGCAAGGTTAGGTAATGAGAGATAGTAATCAGAGCATATCCAACCCCAGTAGTTATGGTTCATTTAGTACTTGAGGTACTACTTCAAAATGGTATCATCATTTGATGATTCTCTGTTCTTTGAGAAGCAGATATGTGTTTCTATAAGATAGATAATTGTCGAAGATAATCATTCATAGAAGAAACATATTCAATGGTACCAGCAGATAAATAGTGTGAAGGAAATGGTATTGCGGGAGGGGGTTATAATGTTACATGACGATCGAGTGTTTCAGCACCACATGCGGTGCGATAAGTTGTTGAAGCAAATTGTTCGAGGGAAAACCAAATGGCGAAAGTTAAGCACCCTGCAAACCGTGATAAACTATCACTCAATGTAATTCTCCCCCTTATGTCAACAAGTGTCAAAAAGGAAAGAGAAGACACACAAGGAATTATTCCCGTGGAGAATCTTCTAAATCTGAATTAAAACCACTCAAAGAATCAGAGTCGGGAAAATGCGGAATGGTCGAGGAAGAAGAGGGAGTTGCAGCTTTGCTCTTGCCAGACTTGGACTGACGGATATCCGGCTTGTAAACATGAGTGCCGACAGTGTCTGCAACTTCATCGTCATGATTGACAAACAATAGATCAGTTGAGGCAAAACATTGTGGGAGCACTGGAGTTTGTCTTTGGATGCGCGGGACAGCTAGCAAGTCCAAGTAGTCATATTCCTTTAAGAGGCCCTTCCTGGCTAGATCCTTGCGAGAGTAATGCTTCCTCGGTAAGGTCCATGATCGCTTCCTTGCATCCTTCTCATGCAGAAGAATTTGACGAGTGTGATTATGAATCAGACTCAACTCAGTCATAAATTCCACCTTTTCCTTCCTATGCATCTTGATGTGTCTTTCCACGGTCTCCTGCGTGTGAATGCAAATCTCATAAAGTGATGGATTTTCCTCATGAGGAATTTCAATCTTGTCTTCTTTAACCTTCGGAGCATTTTCTAACGTGGAAGAAGTTGCAGCAGTATCAAGAGGTTCTTTTCCATTCCTATTATCCTTCACAATGCGCGGAGTGTCATGAACAGGTGGCATAAATACCTTCGGTATGTTAGCCCAGAAGAATTTTTCGTTTGTAAGCTACTCGATGGCGAACATGATCCAAGGAGCATAGGGCTTCAATGACTGAGGGCTGCCACCAGCACATGCCAGGTTCCAAATGAAAAGGTCAGGATTGTCAAACTTAATCCCTTGAGATATTGCCACAAGTGCATTTCCCACAATGCCTTTGATGGAGTTTGGCCTATTCGTTGGCGTGATGGTATTGCACAGAATGCGAAATAGCACCTTGTTATCATAAGCCAACTTCGGATCAACATCAATGCATTCGTCGCCCACCATGGTGGGATCCATCAAGATGTGGAGTTGTGCATCGGACACTTCCCAAAAATGCAGCATGTGTTCTTTGTCATTCTCAAATATACATTGAGGCAAATTTATTTGGCCAGAAAATGATCTGCTAAGCATTTCATTCTCTCTCTGCCAGCCATCCACTCAAGCGTCCAGGTTGAGGTATTTCCCATTTCTCCTGTGTTGTACAGCGTGGCATAGAACTGAAGAATAACTTCCTTGTTCTAGCCATTATTGAAACACATGAATCCCTTCAGAAGAGCATGTTCAATATGATCAATTGCATTGTGGAAGCAGGGCATTTCTTCGAGCTTGACAAAGTTTAACATCTTATGATTGAAAATTATGTGCTTGCCAAACAAGATCCGAGCATAATAGACTGCATGTTCCTCTGTCCAGAACCTTAGTGATGATGAAGTCCTTTCTCCTTCATAGGGACTCACCCCAAAGAATGCAAGATTCGATGAATGAAGTTGTTCATTGAATGTTGGGCCATTCGGGCCATACTCAGCTCAAAATAGTGGAAACGATTCCTAAGTATTTTTCCTTAATTCTTCCTCAGTAATTTCCATCGGCTGAATATCCTCAGAAGCTGGCGCGTTCTCGTCAATGGACTTCAATGGAGAAGGAGTCCTTATAGCCTTTTCTAAAGCAGATGGCATAGATGGCTAGACTGACCGTCATTTTTCTTCGCTGGCTTTCTCAGTTTCAGGCACAAGGGCCTTTTCTTTCAGTGAGGTTTCAACTATGGATGGTACATCAACTTTTTTAGATTCTTGAGTCACAACTTGATCTCCTAAAATCTGCTACGGAAACACAGGTGGTACAACTTGGTGTTCTTTCTCTTCAGGAGCCATGGGCTCTTCAAGTTTCTTCTCTTCCTATTCTAGCTGTGAAGCCAAAGAAACAGGAGCAGGGTCAACCTCCATCGGGGTAGGAGCACCATATGAGGAGGCTGTAGGGGTGTTTCCTTGGGAAGCAATTTGCTCCTCCTCAACCTTCTCACCCTCCTTGGTGGATCCAGAGGGTTCATCTTGAATTTCCTTCAAAGGTGATGCGACTACCTTTTCCATCTCAACCTCTTCACCAATTATTTCTTTAGGAGCATTTTGCTCGGGCACCACATTTGCTTCATCAGGATTAACCAGTTATATGTCCACTACATCAGCATCTTGTTCGACTAAAGTAGGAATGACAACTATCATAGGCTCAGCTTGTTGCTCGGTTTCTTCCTCGTGACGAGGGGATGGAAGAATCTGTTGCGGTGGGACACTTGTATCAACAGGAGCATCAGTAGTTATAGATAGAGTACGATGATCCTTGATTTCTTTTGGCTTATTGGCTCTAGCCTGAGCTCTCTGGTGTTTTTCTTCTTTTTCTCTGCGTCGAGCAAGATCTTCTTGATGCTTAATCTCATCACTCCTACAATCGCAAAGTTGAGAAATATCCATCCTCAGCTTGGGGTGCCACTCAATCTTGTTATTTCTCATCACGGTGAGGGCTTTGGTGATCTCAAGGATTCCCTTGTTCACATCTTTCCTTTCAGATTCAGAGCGAGCTTCGTTTCTCATCTTCTCAACGTCCTCCATAGCCTGGTTCAGCTCCTTGGTTATTCCTTTCAGTTCAGTGAAATGCTTCATTACCATCTTGGTAACATCTTCGGGCAAACCCAGACCACTGAGCTCAGAAGGCTTTGCATCGTAAGAAGCACCTTCAATGATGTCAAACATCATATCAAAATCATATTCCACTTTGGAAGCAGGAATAATTTTCTTCGCCTTCTTGGCAAGAGCAGAGGCTTTTTCATCAGTTATCAACTTTCTTTTCCCACTGGGGTAGAAGAACCCGAAGGTTTATCTGAAGGGACTAGAGCAAGGCTTGGTGAAGATCTTATTGGCGGCGAAATCTTTGCTGGGGAAGGAGTTTCATAAGGCTTATCAATCAGCGCTCTTTGATCATACATGGGAATTTCTTCGTCAGCATTATCATTAGAAGAATCACTGGACGAAGCAGATGCAACCTTCCTTGATTTCCTGGAAACAGACTTCTTCTTTGATGCTCGAGGAGAAACAGACTTCCTCTTCTTCTTTTCTTTTCGGGCAGAGGCCATTTCCTTCTTATCTTGCACATCTTGTTGAGTCAACTCAACATTAAGCTGTTCCACTTGAGTGTTCTTTGCGTGTCTTGCCTCATGCTTGGCCTTGGACTTTTCCCTCTATGCAATCTCTTCGGGAAAATTGGTGATGGTTTTCAAGGAATCAGCATGAGCGTTGGGAGGTGGTTGATACATCTCCGATGTATCTATAATTTTTGCTTGTTCCATGCTGTTATATTATCATTCTTGGATGTTTTACAATCATATTATAGCAAATTTATATCATTTTTTGGGACTAATCTATTGACATAGTGCCCAGTGCCCGTTGTTGTTTTTTGCTTGTTTTTTACTTCGCAGAAAATCAATACCAAAAAGAGTCCAAATGCAGCAATACTTTTTGGAGAATTTTTCTGGATTAGAAGACACCTGTTGGGCCAAAAAAGTACCAGAGGGGGGCTCCGAGGGGACCACAACCCAGTTGGGCGCGCCTGGGGGCCCAAGCGCACCCTGGTGGGTTGTGCTCACCTCGGCCGCCTCCTGCACCGCCTCTTTGCTCTATGAATACCCTGAAAATCCAAAAACCCTAGGGGAGTCGACGAAACACAATTCTAGCCACCGCAAGTTCCAGAACCACTAGATCCAATCTAGATACCATCACAGAGGGGTTCATCATCCTCATTGGTGCCTCTCCGATGATGTGTGAGTAGTTCATTGTAGACCTACAGGTTCGTAGTTAGTAGCTAGATGGCTTCCTCTCTCTTTTGATTCTCAATACAATGGTCTCTTGGAGATCTATTTGATGTAACTCTTTTTGCGGTGTGTTTGTTAGGATCCGATGAACTTTGAGTTTATGATCAGATCTATTTTATCCATGAAAGTTATTTGACTCTTCTTTTGATCTTGTATATGCATGATTACTTATAGCCTCGTATTTCTTCTTCGAATCTTTGGTTTAGTTAGGCCGACTAGATTGATTTTTCTTTCCATGGGAAGAGGTGCTTTGTGATGGGTTCGGTCGTGCGGTGATCTCTCCCAGTGATAGAAGGGGTAGCAAGACACATATTGATCTTTGTCATTAAGGATAACAAGATGGGGTCTATTCCTACATGAATAGATCTTGTCTACATCATGTCATCGTTCTTATTGCATTACTCCGTTTCTCCATGAACTTAATACACTAGATGCATGCTGGATAGTGGTCGATGTGTGGAGAAAAAGTAGTAGATGCAGGCAGGAGTCGGTCTACTAATCTTGGACGTGATGCATATATAATGATCATTGCCTGGATATCGTCATAATTATTTGAAGTTCTATCAATTGCCTAACAGTAATTTGCTTACCCACCGTATGCTATTTTTCTCGAGAGAAGCCACTAGTGAAATCTACGGCCCCCGGGTCTATTCTTTATCGTATTTGCTTTCTGATCTATTGTTTGCCACTTTATTTTCAGATCTATATTTCCAAAACCCAAAAATACCTTGCTGCACTTTTTTATTACTTATTTTATTTCACGTTGCATCGATATATATTTATCCAATCTACCACAAATTTATCTTCTTTTTTACCGTGGAGGGATTGACAACCCCTCTTACGCATCGGGTTGCAAGTATTTGTTCTTTGTGTGCAGGTACCATTTACATAGTGTTGCTTGGTTCTCCTACTAGATTGATACCTTGGTTTCATAACCGAGGGAAATACATACCGTAGTTGTGCTGCATCATCCCTTCCTCTTTGGGGAAATACCGGCGTAGTTCAAGTGACATCAGTGGTGTTGGCCTTACTTTCTCGTCACCCTGCCCTAGGCAGCCCTCTGCAATGCAATCATTCTAGGGTGGAGTGAATGCAAACAGAATCTGGTATTTCCTTTGGACATTCTCATAGTTGAACCATTTCTTCGCCCAATGACGACGAATCTTTTGCACAGTGTTGTTCCTTTCTGGAGCGGTTTCAACTCCAGGTGGAGTTTTTTAGGTTTCCGGATCAAACATCTCAGTCACGGTGTTTCTCTCTCTAATGTGACCACCCTTCTTGGGATTTCCATTAGAGAATATGGTTTTGGAGTCGGTGACAAGCTCGTCCTCTGACTGACTGTGTGCTGAGGGAATATCATCATCTTCTTTTGCATATTCTGATTCGCCCTTTTTCTTCGGTACTCTTGGTGGCTTTGCTGATTTTTCTTTCAGCCACTTTGCTTTGTCAGCCACCAGTGGCTGCTGTCAAATTTCTTCCTCGGACCTAGAATGCTAATCAGAACTATTTTCCATGACCACCCCTGAGCGAAAAACACAAATTCAAAAGAAGGCACGAGAAGAAGTCACAAATATGCACAGATGAATTTTATCTCAAAAGCAGATGAGTTTTCGGAAGAAGCAAGGGATTCATGGTATACACTTGCAAGATATCATCGAGTGAATCGCAATATGCCAAAAGACAACATAACCATTCCTCTAATCTTTTGATGTACGCACAATGAACCCTAGATCCAAGAGACTAGTACGAGCTGGCAAATGGTAGAAAGACTAAAAACTTTATTCCGGCGATTTCGCATGACGGCAACCTTATCACGGACCAGCACGGCAAGGAGGATATCTTTTTCAAAAGTTACAAACAACTCCTAGGCTCGGCAAGAGGGCGCGAGAGCACTATTGATCTAGAGTTTCTTGGGATCCAACCGGTGGACCTGCTGGATCAGGACGCGTATTTCACGGAGGAGGAAGTTTGGGCCATGATAAAGGACATGCCGGCCGATCGTGCTCCGGGTCCGGACGGGTTTATTGGCCTCTTTTTTCGGAAGGCGTGGAGCACTATCAAAGGAGACTTACTTGCCGCAATACACCATCTCTTTCTTGGCAATGGCCGCAGCTTTGGAAGACTAAACCAAGCCCTGATTACTCTTATCCCTAAGAAGGCTGGTGCATGTCTTGTGGGAGATTTCCGTCCCATCAGTTTGGTTCATAGTTTGCCCAAAATCGGCTCCAAGTTACTCGCCAATCGGTTGCGGCCGCGTATGAATGAGCTAGTTCACGCCAATCAATCGGCATTCATCAAGGGGAGAAATCTACATGACAATTTCTTGCTCATGAGACAGGTGGCTAGATCCCTACATCGCCGGAGAGCGAAAGGTGTTTTACTCAAGTTGGGTATCTTGCGAGCATTTGACACCTTGTCTTGGCCATTCCTATTCGACGTTCTTCGTGCCAAGGGGTTTTCGGACATTTGAATGTCCTGGATGGCGATCTTGCTCTCTATGGCTAGCTCACGTGTGGTGGTCAATGGGCACGCGGGACCAAAATTCGCTCATGCTCAAGGGCTACGGCAAGGCGATCCGGTCTCATTGCTGCTTTTTGTAATTCCCATGGATGTCCTCACATCGCTGGTCACGAAAGCTCAGGAGAGTGGAGTCTTGAGTATGATGTCGGGTTGCACCCCCATGCCAAGACTTTCCGTCTACGCGGATGATGTGGTTCTATTTATTAGACCTACCATCCCAGATCTTCGATTTGTCAAGGAGGCCTTGCATATATTTGGGACTGCTTCAGGACTGAACATAAATTACTCCAAGTCCACGGCCATCATGATTAGGGATGATGAAGGTGACAAGGAGTTGGTGGCGGGCGCAATGCCATGGAGCATGGACTCTTTTCCTTGCAAGTACATGGGGCTGCAGCTCTCCATATGGCAATTGACACGCTCGGAATGGCAACCGATTGTGGATAATGTGCTCAATTTCATGCCAGGCTAGCAAAAAGGGATGATCACTAGGGCTGGGAGGTCAGTCCTGGTTCATGGCGTTGTGATGGCGCGCCCCACTCACCATCTTATCATAGTGGATGCTCCTAAATGGGCAATTGAGCAAGTAAATAAACGGTGCAGAGCTTTCTTTTGGGAAGGATCGGAAGTGATTCATGGAGGTAAATGCCTTGTGGCTTGGCAAATGGTTTGCGGGCCTAAAGAGCTAGGTGGCCTCGGACTACTTGATCTATACCGTCAAGGCCTGGCTCTAAGGTTGCGTTGGGAGTGGCTCAGACGTACTGACCCTAGCCGACCATGGCATGGGCTCCCGATGGCGAGCGACCCTCAGGTGCAGAGGATGTTTGACAGCCTTGTGCATTGGAAACTTGGTGATGGCAGCAAGGTTCTGTTTTGGAAGGATAGATGGATGGATGGTGGAACTGCTAAGGAGATTGCTCCGGGCATATGGAGCAAGGTTCGCACCCAAACGGTGAACAAGCGGACAGTGTATGAGGGGCTGATGAACCACCGATGGGTCGCGGATATCTTAGGAGATCTTACAACTGATGATCTAGTCTAGTTAATCAAGCTTTGGGAGATTGCTATTGTTACACATCTTGACCCTACCCAAAGGGATGAGGCGATATGGCCCTGGAACTCCAAGCAAGTCTATACCTCGGCCTCAGCTTATCAGATGCTATTCAAAGTTGCAATTAGTGTGGCCTACGCGCGTTGGGTGTGGAAAAGCTGGGCACCCCTCACCTCCAAAATCTTCTTGTGGCTTGCAATACAACATAGAATTTTGACTTCGGACCGGAGGCTTCGGCATGGACTATAGGATGACCCCTCTGCCTGCTATCTATGTGATCAGGAGGAGGACAATGTGGAGCATCTTCTCATCCAATGCGTCTACTCACGGCAGGTATGGAACATGATCTTGTCCAGCGTAAGGATTGCGCCAACCCTAGCACCGGTGGTGAACGATAACTTGGAATCGTGGTGGGGTAGCACCCGTAAACTGATTCGCAAGGAGTCTCGTAGTGCTTTTGATAGCCTGGTGATTTTGGTGTGCTGGCACCTATGGAAGCAACGTAATGCTCGAGTCTTCCATCCGGCGACTTCATCTATTACCGCCTCTGATTTAGTGACTAGAATTCTTGATGAGCTGTGCATGTGGGCGACAGCGAGTGTGGAGTTGACATCATTTTGTGAGGAGTTAGCATAGTGTGTGGAGTTGGAGTTGGCCATGGCCTCAGTCGGCTTGTGGCTGGTGGCTATGCTTGTAACACTCTTGTACATTTCTTTCACTCCTCTATAAAGCTAAGGTACGCAATTTTCCTACTCTCGAAAAAAAAGACTAGTACGAGCGACTGCTACAAATCATACAAGTCATGACTTAGTGGATCCTAAAAGATCTACCGCAAGAAAATAACACATGATAAATGGCGTCGGGATGAACTGCCCTAGAACGGGAAGGGAATAGGGCATTTCAAGATCTGAATGCCCTAACTTGGTGAAATATATCAACTATGTCAGGATGGGAGAGAACAGTTACTGCACTGGTGCGACCAATGGAGACGGAGCTCCAGCTGAGTTTCACGGCAAGGCTTGACGTCGATGAAGCTTTGAGCTCGGGCTCGTATAGAGAGCGAGAGGAGAGGTTGAGGCCGAATAGCGAATGAACTAAGGAAGAAGAGACCTAGAGAGGGGGTATAAATAGCCTGAGGGAGAAACCACGCACTCCGAAATCTACGGACAAAAAACTAAGGACGTTCCACATGCAAGGGACGGGATCACGATCATGAGATCGCGGGCACATGTCAGCAGTTTCCTGTGAAAATCTCGGTAACATAACTAGATGTCAAACGGTTTGAGGAAGCGCAGGCGCCAAAACAGATGAGAAATTGAAGTTGATTTCATTTGCGACCAAGTACATTGAAATGAAATCTTCATCAAATCAACTTGCATGTTTATGACACGAAGATTCAAGTAAAAAATCTAGAAACAAAACTGACTCAAAACATAGACCAAATGAAGGATAAACACAAACACTATGAAAGAAAACTCAGAAAGAGTAAGCACCAACAAAGATTGAACTCAGGGCTTATGATAAACATGAGATATCCCTGAGAGAATTTCCTGCAAGAACCGATTAGTTGCTCTTCACAACCCACACTTTCGTGGGAGGTGACGATCTCATTTGCTTTGTCTGGCTAGGAATATTTCTTTGGTGTATCCCGCGAGACACTTGTGCACTAGGATGATAATCATATGGATAAGCATTGAAGTTGTTTCCAGATGCATGAATATAATGATTTGAAGATGTATGCACGTACTCCCTCTGACGCAGTTCAGGGTGATAATCATTCGAGAATGATATTTGAGTAGGCTGAGAATAATAGCCATTTCCTCGACGGGAGTTATCTCTCACAGTCAGGCTAGCAGTAACACATAGATTTTCAATAGTGTATTTCTTTACCCAAATTTGCTTCTTGGGTGAACCTGTCCTACAATTAGTTCCAACATATTGAGCGAAAACCTTACCATTCTGTTGTTTGAAGAGTTTACAATTTGAGTCATTCAACTCGTCAGTATCAACAAGAATGGGCGAAAGATAACCTGATAGAGTTTCAGGTTCGAGGGTTTTACTCTTCACTCGAATCCAAGTCATACGAGGATATTGTTCGGGAGTCCAATAGGATGCATCCACATTGAGTTTCTTTTCAAAACCTAATCCTTCCTTCTGAGGATTCCTGTGTAGTATGGACTTCTTGAGCACATCACATAAGGTTTGATGCCCTTTTAGGCTCCCTACAATTCCAGTCTCAAGTAAGCCTTTTAGCCTGCAATTTTCTTCTTGATAACAGCAAAATCCTCGGAAGAGGGATAAGTGCTACCAGTTTCAGTAGTAGCAATATTCTTTATGATAGCAGTAGAAGTTTCAGCGTGAGAATCTGCATTGCTATGTTCTAGGCAAGTTAAGCATGGGGGTACAAAACCATCAGGAAGTTGAACAGATTTCTCGGCGAAGAGAGAAGCTTTCCCTAAAACCAGCTCGTTATGAGACTCTTTTAGTGACACAAGTTCTTGATTCATGTTAAGGACCTCATTTGACAAACTCTCGTAGTCAACTCTAAGTGAGTCATATCGAATGGTAAGATCATCATAGTTGATAAAAAGCATCTTGCTCTTCAATCAACTTTTGATTCTTCTCCATATCTTCGACCAGTAATCCTTCAGTTTTGCTGAGATTTCTCTCAAGCATTTCAAGTTCATCATTTTGAGATTTTGCAATCTTGAACATCTTAGCATAGGATATATATTCAGGAGAATATTCGTTCATGGATCTTTGGTGTTTTGTAGATACCTGATCCTTAGAAGATTTTGTCATGAGACAGAAGGCGACTAGTTCATCATCACTTGAATCATCGTAACCTAAAGCATCATCATCAGTATCAGATTCACTGATATTCTTTGATGATTCAATGGCAACATATGCATTACTTCTCCCAATCTTTTTGTAGAATTCTTCATCATCTGATTCAGTGTCAGTGGGTTCTTCATCAGAGCCCATTGTCAGATCAGCACACACTCTATTTAGACGTGGCATCCTCTTCATATTTTATTCAATGTAGCTCTGGCTTTCACGTTAGTGACTAGTCTCGTCGAAGAAGATGATGGAGATGCATTTTCCTTTGAGGGCATAGTATGACAATCCACCCAAGTAAAACCACTGCAGTGAAGGTATTTCCATTTACTGTTGGGTTTTCCTTCCCAACCAGGGCAATCAGCGATGACATGACCGTATAATTTGCACTTAAAGCACTTCACATCTTTCGGAGGCAATCTTCTTCTCGATGATTCTGGTGCGTCATGCTCGTCATTGTTTATGAGACACAGATTGTGTCTTTTTAGATCACTTAACCTTTGTGTGAGCATCTCAAGTTCTTGAGTGATGGTGTGTTGATTTTTGACATCCTCTTATTCTTCAGAATTGCCATAGTGTGAGAGAATTTCTCCTTCACTTTCCAAAGAATATTCTTGATTGGCCTTTTCCAGTTCCATCTTTTCTTCATGAATTGACAGTAGTGTCATGACCTCAACATAGTGCAGCTCTTCATAGTCCGGTCTTTGCTTGATTTCAGATACAATAGAGTCAAATGATTCATCAAGTGCGCTCAGAAGCTTGTCGACTACATCTCTATCGGTGATATCAGTTTCTCCTCGCTGATGTAGTCTTTCCGCAATGTTTGTCAAACGATCAGTGAGTTCCATTACACTTTCTTTACGCAGGATTCTGAATCCAGTGAACATAGCATGAAGCATTTGAATGTGAGGATCTCATTGGGCAACAAAATCTTCATGAGCACTATTGAGAGCATCCCAAATTTGCTTTGCTATGTTGAATGTGTGGAACCGAAAGAAAATGTCTTTTGATAGACTGCCAAAGTTGATATCTTTTGCTTGAGCATCCAACTGCAAATTTGCTTTGTCATCAAAAGTCAAACAGATTTGTTGCTGAATGGTGCATCCATCTTCCAAAATCTGCCACAGATCATAGTTGACAGCTTGAACTCTGATTCTCATTCATTCCTTCCTGTATAGATAGTCATTTGCATCGAAGATAGGAAATCTTTCAGAGTGCAAGGATCTAGGATGTTAGACCTTTAATAAACAGAGACAGAGAGAACCCACTCCGATACCAATTGTTAGGACCGAGAGTATATCGAACAGAGGGGTGAATGGGAGATTCAAATTTTCTTTCAAAAGCTTTGAAACAAAACCCAATCACAAAAGCGAAATCCAGTATCGAAGTAAATATACCGAATCAGTCCTCTTCATTAGAAGCATATTCATCGAGAAAAGCATTGACAATAGTACGAGCTTGATAGATCACAGGTTTAACCACAATGAGAGTGATGCAACATGCAAACAGATGTAACAAATTGAGGCACAACATCATGGGTATTGAACAAAATGCTATAGAACGAATTCATAAGTGAATCATAAGAACTGAATGGTAATGAAAGAATAGAGGCAATGATAATGAACTGGAAGAGCACTGATGGACAAGATGATGACAACAGTACAAGAAGATCAAGTAGACAAGATGATGACAATAGTACGAGATGATCAACTAATCTATCGACATAGAGCACGAATAATAACTACTAAAAGAAATGCAGTAGAGTAGGTGTAACAAGAGGTGCTCGAAGGCGACAGAGAGATTTGGTAGACCAGTTCACCCTTCTTCCAAACGGCTTTCTGGTTTGAGGGGCTATGACTTAACATGGAAGATAAACTCTCTTCACCAAGTTCTCCTTCAACGCAGAGTTGATCAGACTCAGGTTGATTTCACTCATAGTAGATCCTTTTCGACGATCTCCAAACCTTCGGTCGACCTTCGCGAACCACAATCACTCTTGGTTGCTGAAGATCAAGCTCGATGAAGACAACAACTCTTCAACACTCGAAGCCGAAACCTATCCGTCTAGAGAGTGTGCAACTCTCAAGAGTAATAGGTACAAAAACTCTCAGTCGGAACTATTGTGATGCTAAACCACTATCTAAGTTTGGGCTCTTGGTTTTTCTCTCAGTGGATCATAAACTCAAATCACTCAGATAGGGGTTGCTCAAATCAATCTTCTAAGAAATATCAAGCGGAGCAACTAACGAACAACATTGGAGAGGGGTAGCTATTTATAGTCGCAGGCTTCCCAGATGGGAAATGACCAAATTGGGCATCGGGATCAGCCAATGGCCGAATAACACGATTCCAATGGTTGGATTTGATCACAACGGCAACATTACTTGAGGAACAAGTAATGCTAACTCCTAGGTTCGAGGCAAATCTCTCGCAATAAAGAAGATCACAGTCTCTTGCTGGCAAGTATTTCCTCGGAGCACAAAGAGATTTCTCTTTGCATCTTTCATAGGTTTTTACTAAGCATCACGGTGGATCTAAGCATTGAGAACCTATACCCCTCTTAATAGTACAGAAGTCCTGTGACTCGAAAGAATGAAAGAAGAACAACAAAATGAATACTACATCTTCACTTTGTCTACGACTTCAATCGCTGCAGTCAATTTCTTCAGACGACAGTAACGAACCAAAAGCTTTGCTTCAGCAGAGAACTTTCGAGGGGTCGATCTCTTTAAATCAATCACCTCGACTCTAGTACTTCAACAAATATAGCTTGTGCTTCTCTACAATGCAGATGTACCTCGGTGAAGCTCTTCAAACTCAGCACTGGAGACAACATTCTCTTTTGTTGTGTATGGACTTGTTCTCTCTATTATGCACTAGCAAAAAAATCAGTCCATACCAGTTTCTGTCAACAATCTCCAAAACACAAGGTAGGAAGATATTGCACCAACAGACATTACCCTTGAGGTAAGAGGTTGGGAGGCAAAACTATAAGCCCCCATCATTTTCTGTGTCCGATTGAGGCTTTGATCTCATAAGTAGCGCGTGAGTGTTAGCAATTGTGAAAGACTAAAAGATGGTTGAGTATGCGGACTTGCTATATAAAATCTCTTACGACGAGTCTTTCTGATATTATGATAAATTGCAATTGCTTCAGTGACTGAGATCATAGTTCGCTAGTTCTCAATAGAGTTTTCCGATTCATACTTTTACCTTGTGAACGATTTATCACTTTAGTATAAGAAGTTATATGACAATATGTTGTTCCAAAGAAGACCATGATGCCCTCATGTCCGTATTTTATTTTTATCAACACCTTTATCACTAAACATGTGGACATCACTACACCACGATCAAGTTTTGGTGACACATAAATCTGTTGGCATATGGTACCTTTGCCGACAGATAAATTGTAGGTAACACATATGCTGACAAAAGATAAAACAGTCGGAGGACGTGCTGTGGGGAAAGGTATTGCCGACAGAAGTACACTTGCCGACACTTTTTTTGTCAGCATACACCCTACCTACGCCGACACATGGTAAGTCAATGTACACCCTACCTACGCCGACACATGGTAAGTCAAGGTACACCCTACCTATGCTGACACATGGTAAGTCAAGGCACATCCTACCTATGCCGACAATTAGCCTGTCAAAATAGGTGTTTAGCATTGCTGACACATGGTTTGTGTAGTTAGCGGCATACTTTTGCCAACACTTACTGCGTTGGAATGTTTTTGCCGACATATAAATTGTTGGTAAGATGGTGCACAGCCAAAACAACAATTGGATACTGCTGTAATTCAAATGTTATACAAATGTTCAACTGTTATCCCCAGATCAAGATGAACACATATTGCACAGCCACTGATAATATGGTAATAAAAATACACACATATATATTGTTCACAGGTTCAAACACGAGTCAATCTACACAAAGCAAAGTTTGCATATCTTGGCAACCATCCAGAAAACACAAGTCACATCAAAGGACCCCGGTCTAAAATAGTTCAAACACTAAATGGTCCAAAACACTTGAGTCACATGCATGAGCACAAGATTTCTACTCCATAGCACTTGAGCACCAAATGGTCCAGAACACACATAAGATTCATGATTACAATTAAGTTTGCTGGTCCAAAATATTTTAGACAACCAAATGCACCATAACACTTCCAAGTCATCACATCCATGCGTACTAGGTTGCTGATTACCTGAAAATACCCCACAAGAATTTGGTAGGAAGTGTAGTCAGCTCAACTGCTTTGAAGCTCATAGGGAGATTGGCAGCCAAGAGAAGCATAAGAATTAAGTATTTATGACATATGTCCATAACACACATAACATAGTTTTGTCTTACATGAGGTAAAATATTTATAAAATGATAAAAGGAATCATCATGCAGACATATCTACATATACATAGAATACGCATTTTGCCATGGCAAACAAATCTACAAATTTTATTCAACATCTTACATGCAAGAAACTGTAGTAGGATCAACCAATGTGAAGTTCTATTTTGTGACACTCCAAAATTTTAATTTGGTTTTTTATCAAAAACCTTGTGGTTTTTCTTTGAAAAGAGGCCATTTAAATTTTTCTTTCAAAAAACCTTCCTCTTAAAAACTTCCTTTGCTTTGGCAAGGATTTTATTTTTTCAAACATTGGTGTTTGAATCTTTTGAAACTTCTTCTCTGTTGGTTCCCTCTCAAATTCATTTTTGGGAGTTTAATTTTTTTTCTTTTAAAAAGAAACTCTATGAAAATTTGGGATTTTCATATCTTGAAAACCACCCATGACTTGGCATTTTTTGATTTTATTCTAATTATTTTGGATTTTATTCTAATTATTTTTCCTCTCAAAAATTCTCTGTCCCAACTAATCCAAGCAAGTTTTGAATTTTATTCTAATTATTTTTCCTCTCAAATCAATTCTGAAAATTATTTGGAGCCTGAGTAATTTTCAAAGCAAGTACCCTATTGCATTTGAGTTTTGACCTCAAACCAACTCTCCTGGATAGTCCTTTGTACCCACAACCCAGAACCATCTTGATCCACTCCTCCTCTCTTCAAATTTTTCAAAATTCAGTCTCTGCAAGTTTGGACCAGATTTGCCAAATTTGATGAAATTCATATCTACACTCCTCCAAAAATTCCACCAAAATTCAGGCAGCCTACTTGAGCAATGAGAAGCCACTCCACCAAAAATCAGCTCAAGGAAAAATCACCAGAGGCCAAATTCATTCTGTCGAACACCTTGCAGGCACTGTTGCTGTTCAAAATTCAGAAAATTCAGTTTCCAGTTTCGTTTTCGTCCGTCAGTTTCTATCACGCGTAGACAGTGCGCTTGGCATGTTCCTCGCAGCCCCTCCCTCTTGTCCGGAGCTTCACACGCGTGCGTGGAGCCTTCCTGGCGTCGGTGGCACGCTGGCCCGCCCTCGCCGGCGTCTTCTGCGGCGTCGGGACCTCCCGTGGCGGCCGACAGGGGACAAGAATGGCGGCTCAATGCCGTTCCGCGCCGCCCATCGCCCCTCTGCTCTCCGCGTGGCCTCATGCATGCCAGCGCACGCCCGTGGCACCGCCACCGTGGCCGGCAAGCACGGGACGTGCTCCCTGCCGCCGACGGGCCCGCGCCGCCCCGTTCTGTCGAACTCACCCCAAGGCACCAAACTCCAGCTCGATTAGCGCCTAAACGGAACCGGTGGACCTCAACGACCATGCACAAGCCCCCAATCCCACTGCACATCCACGGCACCGCCGTAATCACTCGCCGGAGATCCCCGTTCACGGCAACCGCCTCGGGGCGCCTATAAAAAGGGCCCCCGAGCTCACCCTCATGCACGCAGCATCACCACTCCTCACCAATGCCATGCCAGGCCACTAGAAGGACCTCGAGGAGGTCTCCTCCCCCAACTCCGGCCGCCCCGATCCGCCTCGGCCTCCACCACGATTCGCTCCGGTGAGGCCATCTCCGGCACCCAAAACCCGCCCGTTACCCTCTCTAGCTACCAGGAGCCTAACCCCCTCTTCAATTTGATCTTCACAGCTCTCTCCGATGAGTCCCTCGACCACCCGAGCCGTCGTCCGCCGGAGCAAAGCTCGCCGTCGACGTGGTACTCACCGGTGACCACCATCACCACCAACCGACGCGGAATGGCGCCCTGAGCACGGAGGTACCCTCCGATCTCCCTGCCTCGCCATGGATCACCGCCGGCGACCACCACGGCTCTCGGGCGCCGACGAGCTTCGTCCCCCCCCCCTTTTTGAAGTTTAAACCTGACGAGTGGGACCCCACCGTCAGCCTCTCTGCTCTCTCTATTAAAATGTTTTCTGGAAGCGCCTTCGGGCAAAGTACGTTTTCCCTTTGGGCTGGCGTAGTTTCTGCCGAAGCGTTTCTGTTTTTTAAGCTAGCCCCTGGAAACTTTCTGTTTCATTACAGATGAGTCCCTGGGCCAAAACCCTTATAACTTTTAAACAGAAAAGTATTTCTGATTGATTCTTTTTCTGTTCTCTTTAAAATTTTGTCTAGTTTTTTATCAAATTTATTTGAAAAATATATGAAATACTTTCTGTGCACTCCTTGGTATTTACGATAGCACATATATTTTCTTTATACCGTAGATACCGAAGGAGGTGACGGAGCCGTGAACTTCACCGAGCTAGGCTCCGACTACTCTGAACCAGGCAAGCATGTTTGAACTTTTGATATGATGAGTGTCTTGGCATGTTTTGCATTTAGTTAGTTTCATAGCATGTTGAGAAGCATATCGATGAACGTTATTTTATGCGATAATGAGGTAAGTGAGTTCGATGATCCATAAGTGGATGGATGTGAGTATTAATGGCCATGTGTTGGCATGAGGATGGGTGAGATGGCAGTGTCGTAGCATGCCAGTCTTACGCCGGACTATGTGATTTCAGTGTCAAACCGTATCGGTCCAGTTCCTCTCATTTCCTTCCTTGTACTACCACATGTTTTCCGCAAGGAATATTGTCAGGACCCCGACTCGATGTCACATCGATCTAGCCGGTAACACCTCATATCACTTTGCGGCCTCACGCACGGTATCCCCACGGGTGTCGTCTTACCTTTTCCTGGGACCGTTTGCGCCTTTTGGCTCACGTATATGATAGTGTCGCTAGCATCCATATGAAAAGGAGCCCGGGCTGACATGACTAGTCGTAAACCCAAAGTGGCACAGACTTACAGGGACAGGCATCCATGACCCAGCTTCGAACGTGTCGGTCATAAGCAAGTGGGTCCGGGCTGTAGCACTGGGCTAGCAGGACTCCGGTAAACCGGGCTGTAGCAGGCTAACAGGACTCCGGTACTCAAAGCGTGACATTTCCCCGAAGGGACAGACACAGGAACGAAGAAGGACACATGCCGGCCAGCCTAAGTGTTCCAGAGCAGTAGCAAGCTACCATGGCTCAGCGGTAACACTAGGAGACATTTCCCGGTAAGAGAGGCTACTAAAGATAAACAACTAGATAGTCAGATCCCACACATACCAAGCATTTCAATCATACACACAATATGCTCGATAAGAGCAAATACAACGAAGCATCACAACATGACTCTATGACACAAGTATTTTATTTAAGGCTCAGGGAGCCATACATAACATACACAAAGGTACGGGTCTCACGACCCCACATACAAGTCATACAGTCATACAAACCATCAGCGGAAGTAACTTGTCTGAGTACAGACAACTAGTAAAATAAAAGAGGCTTGGAAAGCCTAACTATACTACGTGGTCCTCCACAAGCTTAGGGTCACCACCTGGGTCTTTAGCCTACTCGTTGATGTCAACGTCTACATAGAACCCATCAGAAGGGGTTGCAGCGTCTTCTGTAAAAATGTAGATTATAGCAACATGAGTACAAAGGTACTCGGCAAGACTTACATCAGATCCTACATACATGCATAGTATCAAGAAGGGTTGGTGGAGTTATTGCAGCAAGCCAGCTTTGACTCTTGGCTAGGCTATCCTACGATACTTCAATTGAAATGGTTTTGCGCACACGAGTCCACTACTCACCACTTCAATACACTACCGAGGATCCACCTCCGTCTTCCTACGGAAGAGCCATCCTCGGCACTCACACTTATCTTGAGGCTTTTAACGGTTTCCATTTACTTGTCTATGAACTGTATAGGCAACCAAGTAGTCCTTTACCGCGGACGCGGCTATTCGAATAGATCATGTTAACCCTGCAGGGGTGTACTTCTTCATACACGCTCTCACCACTTACCGTCGTTTACACGACATGTACTCGGCAACCTTCAAGCGGAAGCCCAACGTGGGTGTCGGCCACGACCTACCTAATCACCTAAGCCTCCGGTCCAGGTTTATCGCCTATTCAGGTTCCATCCGCAAGGAGTCCGGCCGAGGTTTCCCATACGGCCCCGAACGATGTGAACAGGGTTCCCGAGATACCTAACGGGTATTCGGTACATCGTGCCACGTACCTACCGCATCACAGCGCACCCCTACGGTCAGCGCTGTCCACGGCCTCCAGTAGGCTACAAACACCAGAAACTACTTGCAACTCCTGGACGGAGAACTAGGGTGAATAAGAAGTCGAGAGGGTCCATTGGTTTCGGGCCCAATGCATGGTAGTAGCTGATTCTTAAATCACACATACAGATCTCAGTG